>NC_061868.1:24558303-24761572 GCF_907164915.1 Impatiens glandulifera
GATTCAAGGTTGTTCTTCAACCTCATCAGTGTGTTAGCCACTATAAGAGCAGTAAATACTCTTGGAGAGTTGATCTGCACCGGTTCACCAACAGGAACCCCCAAATGCTTCAACAGATGACTCAGTTGAGCCGCATATGTTATACTTTCCTTGTTCGTCTAACAGATAGAAAAGCACAAGTTCTGGAAAAAGGGTATGAGCCCAGTTTACTTGGATTCCCTTTGAGATAGAACACATATAGTCAAAGCGGTCTTGACTATAGAGATGGAAAGAGCCAGATTTCCCTTGCAGTGCCTTTGCCACCACATCGTTCAGTAGAATGAAATGCGGTTTGAACGCCTTCTTGAGTCCATTAACATGGATCATCGAACCATCGACAGAAAAGGTTCTCTTCATCTCCTCCATGATTTCTGAAGAAAGGATCAAGTCGAATAAATGTCCCTCTATCGGAAGTTCAAAGAACTCCGCATAAACTGCTTCATCGAAAGAGAACTCCATTCCGTTGACGGTTTCTACGATGGAATCACCCACCATAGTTGCCATTTTGAAGAACTCGCAAACTTCGTTTTTGTAGAATATGAACGGTCCGCCTAGATACTTCCTTAGCCCAGAATATTCTAGGGTTTGGAACATCTTCACCACCTCCGGTTGATCAAACGTGTATACAGATGGGAAATCCACCTACAAAGTACAGTGACCTAGAGTGATTTTCTTCACCATTTTCGAAAGAATGTGAACCGACACAATATTTCAGAGAGATTTAGAGAGAGAAATGCAACGAAAGCTAGGGTTCTTAAGGATTTCGAGAGATTGAAAGTGATAGATAAATTAGACTGGTTAAAATAAAAACTTAACAAAACAAACTTCCTGTGCAGGAACAGTCAAGAACTTTGAACGGTCAAGAATCCAACCGGTCAAGTAATCAACCGGTTAGAAGAAGAAACAAAGGATGTATCCAAAACTAGAAAGTTATCCGGTTAACCTGAAGCTATGAACAACCGGTAGACCTCCTAAACCAAAATGCAGTATTCAACCGAAAAACCGACAAGGAGACTACTTAAAGAAAGAAGTCAGGATTATCAAACTAAGTACAATCTACAAATTGGTGCAAACGAACAATTTAAGTATCTGCGGAAGATGATATCAAAGGAACAGACTGTGACATTGCCATATCCATACAAGTCTGATGATACTCTGAAGGCTGTAGAAGATTGCCTGAAGAAACAGTTACCATTTTGGTACAAGTCTAAGGTGTAGTCTTCCAGATATAGGCAACCGGCCAACCGGCAGTTGCCATATTAAGTAAAAGACAAATGAAGCCAGTCTGCTCCATGCCTTAGAAGCTTAAACCGCAATTAATGCAATGCTGAACCTCTGCTCAACCAATCAGATTCAAGGATTACCCTGAAGGTATCCGTTGAAGAAATGTGACCGTTGGCAGTTACAAAAATTGAGAACAGTTACAACAATTAAGAGTGCCAACAACCAAGAAGTTAAAAGTTGTGTTTCTCTCTACAAGATTCAAAGTTTAAGTGTGCATTTGAAGTGTGATTACAATTTCTGTGAAAATTGTAAGAGTGTTTATCGAGCAGTAAATAATACTCGATCGTGTATTGTGTTTGTGTATTCTTTAGTGAATATCCTTCTCGCGGTTTTGAGAAGAAGGGGTGACGTAAGAGTTTTATCTCCGAACATCCATAAAAACCTGTCTTGTTCTTTACTTTTGACGGTTCCGCTTTCTAACCGACTCACACTGTCATAACCGAATTACATCATTCTAACCGATTCACTAAACCTCAAACCGATCTCCTAATCTCCAAACCAATATTCTCCAAAACCTATCTCTATTCATCTTGTGTGTGTGTTGCTTCAGTCTGAAACAAACCACTTCCGCACTTGAACTCGGTTCAAGGGTTTGTGACAGCCTGTGTAGTATTGAAACCGGTGTTAATCTCTAACCAGATTAAACGCCAACCGTTGAGTGTTGTAAGAGATTCTCCTGTAGCCAGACCCCGGTCCGCCATCCGCGATCTAGATCCTAACAATTGGTATCAGAGCAGTTAGTTTCAATACTCAAGCAACCCGAAGCAAGCAAGCATGACTTTCGAGAAGCCTCCAATGCTAGAAGGTGATGATTTTGCCAACTAGAAGATATGCATGCACTTGCACCTAATCACTATGGATGATGAGATGTCGTTCATCCTGTCTGAAAGACCGATAAAGATTGATAAAGATAGAAAGAATTGGACAGCTGAGGATAAGAGGAGAAACAATCTGGATAATCACGCCAAAAGCCATATCTTTAAAGGTTTGGACAGAAATACCTTCTATAAGGTCATAGATTGCAAATCCTCAAAGGAAGTATGGGAAACGGTGATTCAACTTCATGAGGGAAATGAAATAACCAAGGAAAACAAGATAATGGTGGCTACCCATAAGTTTGAAAACATCAAGATGAAGCCAGGAGAAACCATGAGGGAGTACAGTGACCGGTTTACAAATGTGATAAATGAGCTATCAACTCTTGGAAAGAAGTATGATAACAAGGAAACAATCATCAAAGCTTTAAGATCTCTTCCGAGTGCATATGACATAAAGACGATTGTGATGAGAGAATCAAACTGCTTAAACAAAATGAAGCTACACGATGTATTCGAAGATCTGAAGGCATATGAGTTTGAAATGAGATCCAAGATCGAAGATGAAGCAGCAACCTCAACTGCTACTAAGGCACTAGTCACATCTATAGAACCTGTAGCTGCTGCACTAATCAAATCCGCTGAACAATTCACTGAGGATGCAATGGCAATGCTTGCACAGAAGTTTGGCAGATTCATGAAGAAAAGACAACCGACAAACAACAACTATAACTACGGTGATAAATCTAATATTAGATGTTATAATTGCAACTGTTTGGGACATTTCAGGTAGGAATGCAGAAAACTAAGACGGGATGACCGGAAGCCGGATGATCAGAGCCAAAGAAACAACAACTCACAAACCGATGAAGGAAGGGAAATTCAGAAAGCACTGATAGTCGATGATGGAGGAAGTCTATGGGCTCACAGTGACAACGATGATAAACTCTCTTGTCTTATGGAAAACGAAGAACATGTATTTGATTTTTCTCTTGAAGAACTTACTAAAGATGATTTAGTTAATGCACTAAATGACATGGTAGTAGAGTATAAAAATCTATTAACCTTAGTACCAACCCGACTCAACTTTAGAACTGACTCCATAGTACCACCCCGGTCCCCCAATCTTGAAACCGATAGTATTCAACCTGATGAAATCTTAGAAATCGAGGCAGCATCTGAACTATCCTTTGAGACTGAACAGCTCAAGGAGTCAGTTCAAGAGTTGACCGAAGAGGAAGATGCACGAACCAGGTATCGAATAGCCGCATGGAAAAGATCCAGTGAAGCGGTGAACCAGTTGTCTAAGTATCAAAGACATCCCAAATGCAAATTTGGTCTTGGATACAAAAACAACAGATCCGCCAACCGGAACCGATCCAACGAGATGAAACTCACAAAAGACAATCTTCCCTTTATAAGATTTGTCAAGAGCTCTTCAACCGACAATGAGGCACAAAGTGACTCAAAACCGAAGAAGAAATAAAATATGTAAGTCCAATTGACTCCGAAAAATGGCTTCATCCTGAGAGAAGGAAAGACAACCGACCAAAAGGTAAACAAACCGATCCACGACCACATAGAATAAACCAAAAGACACTACAAAATAAGACACTCTTAGGACAACAGAAAGATGTCAAGCCAAGCACAGGAAAAAGAATTAGAACCATAACGGGGAAAGTTATTCGACTCATAAAAGTTTGGATACCCAAGGGCCTAATCAATTGTGGACCCAAGTAAATATGAGTACCAAATAGTTGTAAATATGTGTATTTGGCAGGTTTTGAAGAAACGGCTAGGAAACTCTGAGTGGTACCTGGACAGCGGTTGCTCCAGACACATGACTGGAAACAACAACCTTCTGACCGACATCAAAATAGAAACCGGTGCAATGATAGTCTTTGGTGACAACTCAAGAGGTAGAACTGTGGGAAAGGGTAAGATTGTCCATGGTAACTTAACAATTAACAATGTACTTCTAGTTGAAAATCTACATTTTAACCTGCTAAGTATTTGTCAGATGTGTGATGCTAAATATACTGTAGAATTTCTTAGACGTGCATGCTTAGTTAAAAACTCTCAGGGTAGCACACTACTAACCGGAAATAGGTTAGGAAATATATACAAGGTAGATTGGAAAAATGAAATGGAGCATCCTGTTTGCGTGGTAGCTAAAACTGATCAAACCTGGCTATGGCATAAAAGGTTAAACCATCTAAATCTCACAACATTAAACTATATCCGCAATAAAAAGTTAGTCGAAGGAATTCCTGATATAATATTCAATAAGGATAAGGTGTGTTCAGCATGTCAAATGGGTAAACAAACTAAATCAACCTTTAAGAGTAAAGGACACATTCAATCTAACCGATGTTTATATCTTCTTCACATGGATTTATTTGGACCGATTAGGGTCACCAGCCTAGGTGGTATGCATTACACTATGGTTGTTATTGATGATTATTCTAGATATACATGGGTCACATTTTTGGCATCTAAAAGTGAAAACCGCATCCAATTTAATTACACTGCGTAAGCGTTTATAAAATGAAAAATCAACACGTATAAATAGCATTAGAAGTGATAGAGGAACCGAATTTACAAACAATACTCTAAATGCATTTATTGAGGAATCCGATATTAGACACGAGTTGTCCAGTGCTAGAACCCCTCAACAGAACGGCCTAGTCGAGACAAGAAACCGAACTCTCAAGGAAGCCGCAAGGTCTATGATAGCCGACTCAGGTGTTGCTCAAAAATTTTGGGCTGAAGCTATCAGTAATGCATGCTATACACAAAACCGGTATTTGATCAACAAATTTCACAATAAAACACCGTACGAAGTATATTTTGATAGAATTCCTAACATTCGGTATCTTAAGATTTTCGGTTGTAAATGTTACATTCACATTAATGGCAAAAACTACTTATCTGCTTTTGATACCAAATCTGATATTGAGATAATGTTAGGATACTCAGCGGTTAATAAAGCATATAGAATATATAATACTAGAACTTTAACTATGGAAGAATCTCTTCATGTTGTATTTAATGAATCGATTGAAAGTAACACCGCATCATCCTTTGATCTACACAACAAATTGGAAAATCATAATATCCATTCTGATAGTGAAGATGAAATTCCGGTTTACAGACGGGTTGTCCATTACCAAATGGGTGTTGTTGAAACTCAGCCGGATCAAGCTGCCACACAGCAGGAAGCTGACACCTCGGTTTAAACTGAGGAAATCGGTTGGTCTGACACTATTGTTCAGCCTACCGATATGTTTAGCCTTGATCAAACAAACGGTAATTTGGTAGATACTCATGAACCGAATTTTAAAAGGAACACAAATCCTCCTCCTGAGCTTATTATAGGTGACCCTTCAAAAATCATCCAAACTAGGCGACAAAAACTGGAGGAATACTTTAATTCCGCTTTCATATGCCAGATTGAGCCGAAAAAGGTGGATGAAGCATTGGTGGATCCGGATTGGATCTTAGCAATGTAGGAAGAGTTAAACCAGTTTGAGATTAAAAAAGTCTGGTATCTAGTTCCCAGACCGAAAGATCAACTGGTCATAGGAACAAGATGGGTATTCAGAAATAAACTCAATGAAGACGGTTTGGTTACGAGGAACAAAGCTAGATTCGTGGCACAAGGATACAAACAAGAAGAAGGCATTGATTTTGAAGAATCATTTGCTCCTGTAGCTAGAATTGAAGCCATTAGAATTTTTCTGGCCTTTGCTGCTTTCAAAAATTTTAAAGTTTTCCAAATGAATGTTAAAAGTGCATTTTTAAATGGTGACCTACGTGAAGAAGTATACCTTGAATAACCACCCGGTTTTAAAAATGCTGACCTAACTAATCATGTATATCGTCTAAATAAAGCCCTTTACGGTTTAAAACAAGCTCCTAGAGCTTGGTATGATACATTAATCGCATTTATGATACATCATGACTTCACCATAGGTTCAGTAGATAAAACCCTATTTAAATTTGAGAAAAAAGAACACATTCTACTTGTTCAAATATATGTAGATGATATATTTTTCGGATCAACCGATCCTAAGCTGTGTGATAAATTCTCAACCCTGATGACTAACAAATTTGAAATGAGTATGATGGGAGAATTAAGCTTCTTCCTAGGTCTTCAGGTTAGACAATTGGAAGGAGGAACTTTCATCAATCAGTCCAAATATACAAAGGAACTTCTAAAGAAATTCGGGATGGACACATGTTTCTCTACCGCCACTCCAATGAGCTCATCAATCAAGCTGGATAAAGATGATGACGGTTAGGGAGTAGACCTGACAGCCTATCGTGGAATCATCGATTCACTCCTGTACCTGACAACAAGTAGACCGGACATATTATTTGCGGTCAGAGTATGTGGAAGATTCTAGGCTAATCCCAAACAATATAACTATACATCTGCTAAACGAATCCTGAAATATCTAAAGGGAACACCTGATGTCGGATTATGGTACCCAAAGGACTCAACTTTAACCTCACAAGCCTATTCTGATGCAGACTATGCAGGATGTAAAGTTGATAGAAAAAGTACCAGCGAAACATGCCAATTCTTAGGTGATCGGCTTGTTTCATGGCACAGCAAGAAGCGAACATCGGTTGCTACATCAACCGCAGAAGCTGAATATCTGGCAGTCGGAAGTTGTTGTTCACAACTTCTATGGATTCAACAGCAACTAAAGGACTTTGGCATCACATCCGAAGAGTCTCCAATTTTCTGTGACAATACAAGTGCCATAGCAATCACATACAATCCGGTTCTACACTCTAGAACCAAGCACATCGACATAAGGCATCATTTCATCCGGGAACATGTCATGCAGAAGCATATCCGATTGGAATATGTATCAACTGATCAACAAGTAACCGATATCTTCACAAAGCCTCTGTAGGAAGCTAAGTTTTCTTTCTTCAGAAACATCCTCGGTCTAACCGATATAAATCAACTCATTTCTTAAAACCTTTAACCTCTAAAGGGAAAAATCGGTTCGGATAGACAAAACCGGCATTTCTTCCTAAAATGTCGGAAACCGAATTTACCATCGTATTTATTGAAGAACCGCTTTGTCTATCAGTTACAGTAAACCGACCAGTTACTTAGTACCTACACTAATTAACCGCATCGGGACCAATGACTGAAAACCAACCGGATTGAATATAATATATTTTGGAATATTTGGCTCCCAACAAAAATGGAACAACTGTCTGTGTTTGGACGTATCTGTTCTAAAAAGATACCTTTTCAAAACAAAGCAGTCATGCCTCAAAAGACGTGAAAATATGATATCTTTCACTATCCAGGCCTATGACTCACATCCTTAGGCTGTAAACATACCTAATTCATGCAAGATTTATCCTATGGTTAATAAACTACATTACCTGCTACCCACTAGATAATACTACTCACCTATATCATCCTTCAACTAATATATAAGTTTGATGAATATTAAACAAATATTCACACCCTCAACCTATCATCTTACTAAGGCAAAAATGTCTCAGTTCCAGAACATTCTTCAAGTTGACTTTGACACAGCACAAGGCACAAAACACTACGAAATTTTTAAGATGATCAAGTCTTTGGAAAGTATCGGTCTTCGGTCTTTCCTAGATGACAAACATATCATATTTCCTGAAACCGTGACAAAATTCTTTCACAACGCCAGAGTTTTTTGCGGCACTCCATTTTCCGACACTCTTATCCAGTCAAGGATAAGAGGAACAATTTTCGACTTCACCGAGCGAGACATCGCTCGGTGCTTCGACCTTCCCAAGGAAGCTCTTACAAACCTGTCCGTTTCGGTTGAACAGAAAGCCGAAATATCTCTGGAATTTTCCTGCTCCAACTCTCCGGTCGATGATCACGGTGCACGATCATCGTTGAGGGCCGAATATCAGCTCCTCAACAACATCATTGGTAAGGCCATCCTGAGAAAGGATGTCACCAATACCTACTGTACCACGATCTTTAACATCATGACTGCCATAACAATCGATACTCGGTAAACTGGTCTAGGTTTCTGTTTTACAACCTAATCTGGATGATCAATACCCGACACACCGGTTTTATTCCTCAAATAAGCTCTCTACTAATCGAACTCGGGGTTCCACTCTGTCTAGGCGAGGGGCTGCATCAATCCCAGGTATTGACCAGGGATTCCGCGGATTCCTTCTATGAGCAGTTTGAGAAAGCATGGAAGAAAAAGCAGAGAAACATCACCTCCTCCGCCCATTAAAGAATCACTCCTTCGGACAACCGATCATTTTGCTTCACGCACCGGTTGTATTTCTATCTTAATCAGTTATGTTTCCTTTTGGTCTATTGTACTTCACTTTTTCTTAATGAAATTTTAGTACCTTTGAATTCTAACTGCATGGGAAACTACACAAACTTAGTTGGTTCCCAACTAGATTCTCAACCTCGGTCTCCGTAACCGGTCAAAAGTACCACTTCCCAAGACGTTTTGAAAACATAAAATATTCTAAAGCATTAATGAGACAAAACAAAATCTTAATCTTAAATGCTCTTACGTTACCTCTCATTTCAAATCTATTTAAGATGCCTCTCATTCTCATTCTCATACACTCCAAGACAACATTCTACATCTCTAAGCAAATCTGAAAAATGTCTCATCCCATCCTCAGAAACTATCTGTGCATCGACTTTGACTCTGTGCTATCCCTTGGTCACGATATAACAAGGGAAGAACTCGTTGAATCTCTGATTGACACTGGCCTCCGCAGATTCCTAGAGGAATCCTGACCTCTCTTTCTTCCAGAGGTACTGGAGTTCCTCTCCAATGCAGCTATACATAACGGTGTCATTGTTTCCTCTGTAAACACCAATATCATCATTCTCTCGGAAAACTTATTCGCCGAGATGTTCGACCTCCCAACCGAGGGGTTTTCGGACTTTCCACCATGGGTGAGCAGTACATTTGATGAATACGCTGAAATGTTCTCCGCCTCCAATACACCGGTTTAAAACCATGGCCTTAAAGCCCACCTTGCTCCCCACATTCAAGTCCAGCATGAGATCGTCAACCGGTCGATCCTCTACCAGACCCCCAATCAAAACTACTCCAAAAAAGCCTTTGACATGATGACATATATCATCAGCTCAACCTCCATAAATTGGGCACCGGTCATCTTTAACAACCTGAAGACTATGGTCGAAACGAAGAAACGGTTCGGCTATGCTCCTCATTTGAGCCGGGTTGTTCGAGCTTTCGTTCCAAACCTTGGACCGGGTACACCGGTGAATCCTTCAAATGTCTTCACCAAGGAAGCGGTGGAAGACAAAATTTCTAGGATGTTTTAAGTTCTAAGTCGGTTAATTTTTAATCTTAACTTTGTATGTGTATTTCAAACCGATCTTCATATCGGTTCTATCATCCTCATGTCTGTTTCATCATCAATCAAATATCGGTTTAAATTCTTCACCCGTTAAATCGCTTACCGCTTCATTAATTATCAGTTAAATGGTTTACCGCTTTAATTAATTCCCGCCAAAAGGCCTCCCGCCAAAAGATTGCCGCCCAAGAGTCTACCGCCAACTCGTTTTGGAGGGAAAACTTGGCGCCTTTTCTTGATGTGACGGCTCGCGTCGGTTCACATTCCAGGCCGCTGCCTATAAATAACCTCATTTGTCTTCTTATTATTCTCTTCCGCGAATCTGCTTTCTCTCTCTAACAATCAATTAATCTTCAAACTTTCAATCTTTCCATCTCCAATCTTTCTAATCGAAATGGGTCGTGATTCTGCACTTTTCAACCACATTTTCCAAGTAGACTTCGAAGAAATTCGAAACCAACGGTTCGACGGAGGCTAAACAAGTGCTGGAACTCATATCTGCCTCGGGTCTGGAACATTTTCTAAATGGACCGTTCGTCATGTATCAAGACGCGGTCACGAAATTCTTCCAAACCTCCGTACTCAATGAAGAAACTATATCCGCAACGGTCGGTGGAAAACAGTTTTAGGTTACAAAGGAATCAATTGCTGAAGCTCTGCGCCTACCAACAGAAGTGTGTGACTTCACCGTGGACACGGACGATGATGAACTTCTTGCGGTTCGCTGTGCTGTATCGGACTCTAACCAACCGTAAGTGGTGTCCAATAAGAAAACAGACCTGAAACCGGAATACAGGCCACATTGCGAAATTATCTCAAAGTCGGTCCAAGGAAGAGGATGCAACTACGACAGCCTAACAAGTTTGAAGATTGAGATCTTGGCCGGTATAGTTAGAGGTATTCAAATCAACTAGGCCAAGGTTGTTTTCTCCAACCTTTGTGAGATGGTAGATCCGACCTCAAAACATTTTCGGGGATATGTTGTTCCGCTCGGCAAGATGATGCTCCATTCAAATATCGAAACCGGCCCAGGTGTCCTTATACCTTAAAGAAAAATAATAAAGTCTATCCACTTTTTGAGAACATCGGTTCGACCGAGCAGAGCGAAGGCCTCAACCGCTAAACAACCATCCACTCAATCTAAGAAATCATATCCTAGAAAGAAGATGGCACCGGCGGTAGAACAATCCGAAGCAAAGCGGTTCCCCATACATCTGGGTCGGCAAATATTCAAACCGACATTCCAAATCTGGAGGACTCCGCATCTAGCTCCAGGCGCACCAACACCAACGACACCGAGGAGAATCAGTCAAACAAAGGAAAAGGGAAGGTCGTCGATGAGGAAAATCCGGCCACAAACCTTAATGATGAAACCGGTTCAGTCAGACAACCGGAGGTACACGAAACCGCAGACGACGACGTCCAAAACCTAGGAGATGCACTTGTCTCCCAAATAAATGAGCAGCTCTTCAAGCAGGCTCATGTTGTGAGAAATGTTTACTATCAGTGGGCTCTTCTGCGAGAGGAAATCAGTTTTGCCGACATGTTACCAGAGTGTCCCGCTCCTCAGAAATGGGAAAAACTGGTGGAAATGGAGAGGACGATGTTCGAACTAACAAAGATAAAGAGCGTTGTCACCGCTCTTAGAAGAGGAAGGATGGTTGAACCGCACGCCCGGTTGAAAGAACTCACCGGCCACATCCTTCACATCCATGAACAGAATGTCCCTCCAGAGGACAAAAACCAACTTGATGTAATAGTGCTGGAGATGTTACAGGCTAAGGAACAAGAGCTGACTGATGAGATGACGCGGTTGGAATCGGAAGCCGGTCATCAAGAAGCTTCGCATTTTTCAAGATCTCATAATAACGATGATGAAGGACCTGAAGGATCCAAATCCAATGCCGGTCCTAATCAAGAAGAGGCCGAGAATGCCCCTCCTCCACCGGATTCCACGGTCAACAAAATTGAAACCGATATGGGTAATCCACTCCCCAATCAGCCTGGGTCCCCACAAACCGATAAATCGCCGGCGCATGCAGTAACCGAGGATCAAGTCAAGGCATTATCGAGGAAATTTTCCAAGGTTCCATCGTTCCATGGCAGACTAGAGTGAAATAAAGTGTGAAAACAGCACACCGGTTGGCTAAGTCTACCGGTGAGACGCTCAACTCTACGATCCAACGGTTTACAGCCGTTGAAGAGAATCATACCCTAACCGACCTGCTGATCAGTTCAATGAAAAACAGAACTACAACTCTTGAGGACGGTCTTGCTCAAACCGACCAGAGGCTCGGTTCAACGGATCAAAGGTTAGCGACACTTGAAGAGGGTCACAATCATACCGCTGAACAACTCACGTCAACGGAGCAGAGGTTGGCATGTCTTGAAGAGGGCCATTTTCAATCCGGTATCCAGGACGGTTCTATACTCCAAAGAATGATAGCGCTCGAAGAAAAGCATGCCCTGACCGAAGCCTCGCTACAAGCGGTCTCTGAACAACTTACGGAAATGATTGCGGCCAAGTTAGCGGCCGACGAGGAACTTGAGAAAGCGAATGAGAAGCTGAGAATGAAAATATGTGGATACTGAAGGAAAGGGAACAAGCGGATGCGAGCCTGGCCCAACACGCTCAGGTGGTAGAAAATGCCGCACTGGAACAAGCGGTACAAGCAAATGAGGACGCGGCTCGGCTAATCCAACAACAATTGATAGAAGAAGAAATAGAAGAAAGAAATAAACAATCTAATCCGGCTGCTCCCTCAACCGGACTGGTCACCAGAAAGAGAAAGGCCACCAAGAAGACAGCGGCAAAATGGACTCAACAGCTGTCGGTTGAGATTGCTGAACCGACCAATGCTCCTCCAATCAACCCGGATTCACCAGATATTGTAGGGGTTGAGGACGAGGTTATGCCGCTAAGGAAGAGAGTGCGGTGCGTTAATGTGCTCCCACTCAGATCGGTCCCTTCACAAGCACAAGATTCACCAACCACCGTCACCTCGGACGGTCAAGCATCTTCCTCCGGACTTGGCAGCGATCCGTGCAATCCGGGAAAGGGGATAATGGCTCACTATCTCAAGAGATATATGCCTAAGGACGACAAGAATAGGGAATAAACTTTCAATTATCTGTTCTTTATGTCAACTTTACAATATTTCCTATTTATATATATATATATATACATATATATATACATATAAATATAAAGTATTTTTGGAAACCGGCCTACATTTTACTTCTTACATGATTTTGAATATTTTAAATAAAATAATCAAAAAGGGAGAAATTGATAAGATAAAATTTTTCTTTAAAGACAAAAATTTTCTCAAATTTTTCCAAATTTTTTCTAAAAATTATTTTTAAAAAATCCAGCCAAACAAACTTTTAAAACAAACTTCCTGTGCAGGAACGGTCAAGAACTTTGAACGGTCAAGAATCCAACTGGTCAAGTAATCAAACCGGTTAGAAGAAGAAGTAAAGGATGTATCCAAAACCGGAAAGTTATCCGGTTAACCTAAAGCTATGAAAAACCGGTAGACATCCTAAACCGAAATGCAGTATCCAACCGAAAAACCGACGAGGAGACTACTTAAAGAAAGAAGTCAGGATTATCAAACTAAGTACAATCTACAAATTGGTGCAAACGAACACTTTGAGTATCTACGGAAGATGATATCAAAGGAACAGACTGTGACATTGCCATATCCATACAAGTCTGATGATACTCTGAAGGCTGCAGAAGATTGCATAAAGAAACAGTTACCATTTTGGTACAAGTCAAAGGTGCTGTCTTCCAGATACAGGCAACCGACCAACCGACAATTGCCATATTAAGTAAAAGAGAAATGAAGCCGGTCTGCTCAATGCCTTGGAAGCTTAAACTGCAATTAATGCAATGCTGAACCTCTGCTCAACCAATTAGATTCAAGGATTACCCTGAAGGTATCCGTTGAAGAAATGTGACCGTTGGCACATTTCACCTATAAAAGAAGGAGCCGAAGAGGAGTAAATGCAATTACAGAAATTGAGAACAGTTACAACAATTAAGAGTGCCAACAATCAAGAAGTTACAAGTTGTGTTTATGTCTCTACAAGATTCAAAGTTTAAGTGTGCATTTGAAGTGTGATTACAATTTGTGTGAGAATTGTAAGAGTGTTTATCGAGCAGTAAATAAGACTCGATCGTGTATTGTATTTGTGTATTCCTTAGTGAATATCTTTCTCGCGGTTTCGAGAAGAAGGGGTGACGTAGGAGTTTAATCTCCGAAAATCCATAAAAACCTGTCTTATTCTTTACTTTCTGCCGGTTCCTCTTTCTAACCGACTCACACTGTCATAACCGAATTACATCATTCTAACCGATTCACTAAACTTCAAACCGATCTCCTAATCTCCAAACCGATATTCTCCAAAACCTATCTCTATTCATCCTGTGTGTGTGTTGCTTCAGTCTGAAACAAACCACTTCCGCACTTGAACTCGGTTCAAGGGTTTGTGACAGCCTGTGTAGTATTGAAACCGATGTTAATCTCTAACCAGATTAAACGCCAACCGTTGAGTGTTGTAAGAGATTCTCCTGTAGCTAGAACCTAGTCCTCCATCCGCGATCTAGATCCTAACAGAAAGTTTTCAAACTCATGCACTAATATCCTTATATAAATAGAAGAGAAAATACAGAATAACCGTCTTTTCTCAAGGGTATGGCCCATCAATAAATGTTAGACGTCCTTTTTCAAGGAGTCATCATTACAAATGAGGGTATATCAGTCATTTTCTCTAAACTTGAGAGACACGTGTCTTTATGTTATTAAGAGATGACTGTTTGATATTTTGAGTGGGAAAAACAAATAGCTCTCAACGTGGGACAACTATCCTTGATTAGTCTAATTGGCACGTAGTTAGACGTTTTTCTTACTCCACAAATCCATATAAAAAAACATCTATTAGACGAATGAGTCTATTAGACGCATACGTCTAATTCCGTGTTTTAAAAATCCGTCTAATGTCTATTAGACGTGTGCGTCTAATTCCGTATAAACACCACGTGTTAGACTTGTGTTTGATTAGACGTGAGCATCCACTTGCTCATGATGTAAAAACGTCTAACGTCTATTAGACGTGTCCGTCTAATCGCGTAGGTATATCACCTCAACATATAGACTTAGATGAATGGATTTTGAGCAAAAATACGTCTAAGTACACACTGTTTCTTTTAGACACCCTTGTGTAATTAAACCAATTAAGGATATTCGTCTGGAGAGTATTTTTACTTCCAAAGTAAATTTTCCCTCTTAGTATGTATATGGACATAAAAATGTAGTAAATAATTTTTGTGGTCCAAAGACCAAAAATATTTTTAACAAATAAAAACATTTATTCTTCCAGAATGGCAAATGCCATTGTTGATCTTCCAAGCTGTGTACTCAGAGGAGTACTCTTCTAGCTTCCTTCCTGCAATCCTCTTGCATCACCTACAAAATAAACTATTTACACATTTTGGTACCCATACTTAATTGAGTCCTCGATCAACTAGTCCCTTAGGAATCCATATCTGAGTTATTCTGATGGACTTCCCATTTTGTGTTGTGATTAATCCATAAGATTTTGACTTAGTAGATGACTTCTTGCTAGCCACTGATCCTTTAACTTTTGAAGAAGATTTTCTTTTAAAACTCCTTAACTTAGAGTCAGGTTTTAGATTGCCAGACTTATTGGGTTTTTTTAGCTTATTCTTAAGCCAGCTAATAGTCGGCGGAACATAAACTATTTCATTTTTGAAGGCAACTCTTCATGAATAGGATCAGATTCAATGTCAGTCATACTTCCTTTGACAAAACTTATTGGCTTAAGTTTGTCATAAGATTTTGACTTTTTGCATGAGAGGTTAGGGTCATTGCTATCAAATCCCAAACCGGATCTAGATCCAGCAGGTTTCAACATGCTGATATGATATTTAACAGCATCTCCAGACCTTGTCCATGCACAGACAACATAATTTAACCTTTTGTTTTCAGATGAAAGGGTTTGAATCTGTTCCTTGAGCATCTCATTCTCAAATGAGATCTTTTCAATCTTTTTCCCAAAAACATTTAACTCTTCAGCTTGAGACAAATTTGGTTTGTTTACATCTGATGAAGATTTAGTTTCATTTAAGGATTCTGCTAGCTTTCTGTACTCGATGACCATGTCATCTAGTGCATCCACCAGTTGTTCCCTTGAAAACCTTTCGGAAGAGAAGTCAAATACCTTAGTCTCCTGAGTTCCTTCTTCATCTTCTCTTGCCATGAAGCAAGCCACCTCTTCTTCATCACTTTCACTGGATGAAAAGTAAGAGCCACGGCTGCTTCCTCTGTTCTTCCCGTCACCAGCCATAAGAGCCTTCAGCTCTTTTCCATCATCTTTGGCATCTTCACGCTTTGGCTTCTAGCATTCCGATGCATAATGACCTTTAATACCACAGTTAAAACAAGTAATATTAGCTTTAGATTTTCTATTATCATTAGAATTTGAAGAGTTTGAGTTAGAGTTGTTCTTCTTCATGAAGTCGCCAAACTTCTTCACAAAGAGAGACATGGCATCGCTGCTCAGCTACTGAGCTGCCATCTTCACGTCCGAAGCGGTTGGTGGCTCTTCAGCAGTCACCAGCGCCTTGGCAATGATGACGGACGTGGGTTGATATTCTTCCATCCTACAGTTCAGCTCGAATTCATAGGCCTTGAGGTCAGCAAAAAGATCAAAGAGAGAGATCTTGTTAAGATCTTTGGATTCTCTCATCGCCATAGTCTTTATGTCTCATTCCCTTGGAAGAGCATGCATGACCTTGATAGCAAGCTCCCGGTTGCTATAGGTCTTGCCTAGGATGGACAGAGAGGAGACGATCTTGCTAAATCTGGCGTCGAAATCGTTCATTGTTTCACCAGGACGCATTTTGAAGTTGTCAAACTGTTGAGTGGCAACCATAATCTTGTTTTCCTTGGTTTTCTCATTACCCTCGCACAGTTGAGTGAGTTTGTCCCAGACCTCTTTGGCAGTGTCGCATTCGATGATGTAGTTGAACATGTTGTCATCGAGAGATCTGTACAGAACATCAAGAGCCATGTTGTTGAGGTTGTTCCTCCTCTTTTCATCAGCGGTCCAGTCAGCCTTCTACTTATCAATCTTGATAGGACCTTCGGTGACAACGCTCCACATGTCATCAAGAAGAGAAGAGAGATGAGCACGAACTCTTTTCTTCCAAACAATGTAGTTTTCTCGAGAGAAAGTTGGAATGGTTGTAGCACTGGCATCTTTGGATATGGTAGACATATTTTAGGAAAGGCATGAGAATAGAAACAGGGCTCTAATACCAATTGATAGAATCAGATTTATCGATAGAGACTGGGGTCTGACTAAGGATGAAGGCTTATAAAAATAGTTTGAAAAAAACACTTGAAACAGATTCAAGGCAGAATTGTTTACTTGGGTTTGAAGCACAAGATGAAATATGTAAACATGACAGAAATTAAGAACACAGTAGTTTGTTTATGGATGTTCGGAGAAACTCTCCTACCGGAAGGATTCACTATAATATGATTCGAATCAAATACAATTTACACACACACTTAGCTCACTATTGAACATAACACTTTCTATTCAATTACAAGATGAAGAATATCACTCAGCTAAAGGTGTTTTGATTCTAGCTCTCTCTCTTGATTCCCACACAGTACAATCAGAAAGCAGCTTCACAATATGAATTTAGTAAGCAAGATGATTGAATAGTTTCTCTCTCTGCAAAAATCAGATTGCTTGTCCGTTGTATTTGCTGAAGTTTGTTGGGGGCAGATTGTCTGTTGTCCTTGAGATTTATTAAATACTGAGCAGGAGCTAACGGTCGAATCTTTAGAATGATACGTGGCACTTTTCCATTGGAAAGCCTCCATTATATACATCAGGTTCTGAGTACAAGGATTGTGGCCGTACAACACTGGTAGTGCGCCGAATATTCCATTAAGGATGTACCTGCAAAACAAGTAATGTGAGGAAAATTCTCTTACGTGGCATTCCTTGATTGGCTGCATATAACTGTTGTACTAATCTTCACTAGAAAGTGGAGCAGGAGTAGGGTACAGCTATAATACGTGGGTAGGTAAAATGCTAGTTTCAAACATACTGCTTAAACTGAGCATTAGACGTATTTCAGTTAGACGGATTGTAAAATCAGTCTAATGAAATCACATATATCCTTTTAAATAAAAACGTCTATTAGACCGACTAATCTAATAGAATTAGACTACACGTCTAATTATCCAATAACCATTAGACTACACGTCTAACTCCACTGAGTTAGATTGCACGTCTAATTTCGGTTCTACCTCAGACTTGTCTAAAGGAGTTAGACGCACGTCTAACTTTCACTAATTAGACTACACGTCTAATTATCCAATAACCATTAGACTGTACGTCTAACTCCATTGAGTTAGACTACACGTCTAATTCTGGTTCTACCTCAGACTTGTCTGAAGGAGTTAGACGCACGTCTAACTTTCATCAATTAGGCTACACGTCTAATTATCCAATAACCATTAGACTACACGTCTAACTCCACTGAGTTAGACTGCACGTCTAATTCCGGTTCTACCTCAGACTTGTCTGAAAGAGTTAGACGCACGTCTAACTTTTATCAATTAGACTAAATGTTTAATTATCCAATAACCATTAGACTGCACGTCTAATTCTGGTTCTACCTCAGACTTGTCTGAAGGAGTTAGACGCACGTCTAACTTTCACTTTCTATTAGACTGCACTTCTAACTCCACTAAGTTAGACTACACGTCTAATTCCGCATAAATTAGACTATCCTTCTAATTACAAATATATTAGACTACACGTCTAACTCGATGAGTTAGACTATACGTCTAATTCCGAATATCTATTAGACCATCCGTCTAATTACAAGTCTATTAGACTACACATCTAAATCCGATGAGTTGGAATGTACGTCTAATTTCGAATACATTAGACTTATGTCTAATTCTATGTATATTAGACTACACGTCTAACTCCGATGAGTTAGACTGTACGTCTAATTCTTTGCATTCATTAGACTACACGTATAACTCCGATGTGTTAGACTGTACGTCTAATTCTATGCATTCATTAGACTACACGTCTAACTCCGATGAGTTAGAATGTACGTCTAATTCTTTACATTCATTAGACTACACGTCTAACTCCGATGAGTTAGACTGTACGTCTAATTCTATGCATTGAATGCCAAAAATCGGTCTAATGACCCACATTAGATCCAAGTCTTATGACATATTGTTTCAATACACCTGCAACAAAACTCATAAGTCATTTCATCATCAAAATTTCAGTGGTTAAATTATTTCAACACATAGTCAAAATAATTTGACCCAACATGATGTATCTTAGACTATGGCGATCCATGTTACAACATGGTTGTGGAAATGATGGCATGCCATTGGCGTTTGAGCCTAAGCCCATGCCAATGAAATATTCCATGTTGCGCATCATTCTATTGGAGGGGAGGCTAAACGTACGAAAGTTAGAGTGTTTGGATGAGTCTTTTACTTTTGAGAGGATTTGACATATCTCAAACCCGCTTAGTTCAACCTCAGGGGTGTCTATATTGGTAGACCTAATGACCGTTGGCGATAAATTTGAGCTTTTGATGTAGTGTAGAGGCTAAAGTATTGGCTTGATACAGCCAAGGCCTTCCTAAGATCAAGTTATAGGAAGGCTGCACGTTGTGACATAAAAGTCAACTTGAAAGGGTATGTTGGCCACTTAGACATTGCACTTGAGGTAACCCATTATCTCATGGCGAGAGTTTTCGAAGCTCTAACACACAAGTCAAATGGTATGATTGTCTTAGAAGCCTATTTTCTCAATAGTTCTCCAAGTACATATATTGAGGGCATATCCATTACCTATTAAGACCATTGGAATAGTCTTTCCTTCCATTTGCGCAAATATATAGAGGGCTTTATCATGGTTTGAATCGGTTGATAGAAGATCCTTGTCTTTAAAGCCGATCATGTTATGTTGTGAACTAACATATATGATCTTTACTATTTCTTTAGGTATAGTGTTAGCAGAGATATTAGCCTAGATTAACTCATTGAAGACTACTTTTCTATGTTGAATAAGGATTTCCTATATGCAAATTTTAGAATTTTTCCTTTACAGCTAACTCAGCAGGCTGTCTTCTAGGTTAAAAGCTCTGAGCTCGTTTTTCTTTTATTTCCTACTGGTGTATGGGAAGTACATGGCACATTGACCGGTGTGGTTTTTATAAAACTAGGTTGAAATTTGTTCCACCACGTGTTGTCGCGATATTTATCAGGGCGTAGATGTGGACAATTGTTTTTGACTTCTTTAATTCAGAAGTTTTACTAGAACATGTTTTTGACTTCTTTTTAAGCCATGGATCAATCATGTTGATTTCTGGTTCAACGTCATGGATTAGGTCCAAATGCATTGGAATCAAAGGATGTTTCGTCGGTTGTGAGCATGTTGACTTGATGATCTAGTAGAGGATTCTTTGCTATCTCCGGCTTGGCGATCAGATTCTGATTAATCAAGTTCTGGAACATATGTTTGAGGGCACTACAAATGCCGGTATCATGGCCCTTTGTTTGGTGGTAGTTGCACCAAACATTCTCATACTTTCCTTGGGAAGAAGGGGTTGATAAGATTATTTTCTTGAATCTTCATCACTTGTCGTCAGATACTCTAGGAAGTCTAGGTGCCTTTGAAGGTGTGGTTTTGATAGGGGTGGTTGTACCTACCTTAGACTGTGGAGGCTTACTTGGGCTCGTCTTTTAGGATGATTGCTCCTACTAGCCAGTGGTTACCTGTGTACTTCTAACTTTTCCTCTCTCGAGAAACGACTTGGAGGTTGGGTAGCTTTGACCGATTTTCCCTCTCTTCCTTCTTTCTTGATGGCATCATCGAGATTATTTCCATCTTTCAGTAATTTCTTCATATTTTAGAAGGTTTGGTGGTAATCGCACTAAGCGTTCTCATACTTTCCTTGGGGAGAGGTGGTTGCTAAGATTATTTTCTTAAATAATCTTAATCATTTGACTTAAAGGCATTCTTAGGTCGTCAAATACTCTAGGAGGTCTAGGTGCCTTTGGAGGTGTGGTTTTGGTAGGGGTGGTTGTACCTACCTTAAGTTGTGGAGGCTTACTTGGTGTCGTTTTTTGAGGTGATTGGTCTTGCTAGGCGATGGATACCTAGTGTACTTCTGTCTTTTCCTTGCTCGAGAAACAACTTGGAGGTTGGGTAACTTTGACTAATTTTCCATCTCTCTCTTCTTTTTTGATGGCATCATCGAGATTATTGCCACCTATCAGTGATTTCTTCATATTTTGAAAGGTTTTGACAGTGAATCCACCATAATATCTTTCGTTAAAGGTTTCCAAAATTATATCGATTTGTTGTTGTTTTCCTGGGAGGGAATCGATTTCCTCGGCGACGGCTTCCCATCTTTCGATATACACGTATAATTTCTCATTTTCTCATTGTTTGATGTTCTTCAATCTCTTTTCTGGTCGTTCGAGGTTGAGATGCATTGACAATCGTTCTATAAATGATGTAGTTAGTTACTTTAGTCTCTATAGATAGACTATCTTTTGTTGGTGGTATCAGCATCTTCATCGAGGTACTAAGGGAATAGGTAGAGAAAAGTTGGTTGTCCAAGTGACAATGGTGTCATTACATGTGTCATTTCCCTGAATTCGGTCCGCGAGACCATTTTTGGTACTGGGTTGTCAGAGTCATGGATTGAGTTTGCAGTTATAACAAAGTACAATGGAATGCATATGCACATAAGATGAATCCTAGAGATTGAACATCTCCTTTGTGATTCAAAAATCAAACATAGAGTTGTTATATAAACATACTCGTTAAGTTTGACACATACATAACTCTCTTGTTGATATTTAACAAAGAGAGTCTTAAAGGGAAAAAGTTAGAGGTCACATGCTTTAGGTCCTACTGTAGCATGTTCCCACACTAGAAGCTTCATCCTCTTTATTTTTCTTTAACTTCTCGTATTCTTCAAGAATGACGGTCAAGAAGTTCTATCGCTCCTTCAGAATACCCATCTCAGAGGCGTTGTGCTATTTCTTGAGATATATTACATAGGCCTTGTGATCGATTGGTTGTGTATAGCGATGGCATTACCTGTATAAGAGGGCATAAAGTTATGACCAAACTGTTTATAGAGGTCATGAGTGTAGTTGGAGGTAACCCATTCCAAGCCCATAAGCATGGTCATGGGTTCATCATCCATCATGTATGCAATTTTTTTGTTATTATACCATGGGAGAAAATCCTTGACTTTGCCTCATTTTCTAAAAGAGGTCCACAAGAAACTTTACTCATTCTTAGATATTGAAGAGAAGGGAACAAGATATCTCTAGGACATACTAGCGGTAGGCGTCCTAATTTATCGCATATCCAGATGTAGAGAATTAGAGGTGAGCCTCTTCTTCTCACAGTAAAGGTTAAAAACGAGTCGTTCAACCCATCAACGTTCCAACCAAGATGAGACATGATAGATCCTTATTTCCCCTATGCATTGATTTTAGAGGATGGTTTGTCATCTACCGGAGCCATCAGGAAATGGCCCAACAGGACTGTAGTGGTCATAAGGGAATATCCCATTGTTAGGGGGACTTTCATGATTTTCATCTTTGTCAGTTTATAGAAATTGATGACGGTCTTTTTGAAGATTGTCTCTGATGTTGTTTTAGTATATCTATATTCCTCTTGCGAGAGATTTATCAAGGACATTGATTCTACAAATGGTTTTAAATGTAGAATATTCTTGTTGTCCATCATTAGGATAAATCAGAATTTGTAAAATTTTAAGAGAGAGAAAATAATATTTTTATTGCTTGTATTTTCTTGTATAGATTACATAAGAAGTCTAGTGTTTAAATAATGAAAATTACATATCAATAAAATAAAAATATTAATAAAAAAAATACAATCTATAAATAAAAATCAAATCAAATCAATTATAATTGATTTGACAATCAACAACAAATCTTCAATCAAATAGAAAATCAATTATTCCCATTGATTTGCTACTGATAACATTCCATTCTTAGAATTTTCATTCTTGAAATTGTTTCCTTCCAAGATAATTCTACACTCCCCCACAAGTTGGGTAATAGATGTTGAGACTTCCCAACTTGCCACATACTTCCTCGAATCGCCTTGATGAGTATGTTAGGCACCAAATTGCGGAATGTAACATAGAGGGGTGTAATAGAGCATTGGACAGAGATTGAAGAGGGTGTTGCCGATGGGATGAGATGTTGAAGTCAGCGAGTGACATTTGAATCGCCGGAGTGTCACTGGATATTGATGACAGCGAGTGACGGTTTGAATCGCCAGAGTGTCGCTGGATATTGATGACATCGAGTGATGTTCGAACCGCCGAAGTGTCGCTGGATGTTGATGACAGTGAGTGACGTTATAATCGCTGGAGTGTCGCTGGATATTGATGAAAACGAGTAACGTTCGAATCGCTGGAGTGTTGCTGAATGTTGATGACAACGAGTGACATTCGAATCGCAAGATTGTCGCTGAATGTTGATGACAACGAATGACGTTCGAATCGCTGAAGTATCACTGAATGTTGATGAAAGCGAGTGACGTTTGAATCGCCGGAGTGTCGCTGAATGTTGATGACAACGAGTGACGTTCGAATCGCCGGAGTGTTGCTGAATGTTGATTAATAAAATATTCTTTCAAATACAGCGATACAATATGAAAAAAATAGAAAATAATAATAATTAATAGAGCATTATTAAAAGATATAATAATAATAATAATGATTAGACCCCTTCATCAATGGCTAAGGTAACCATTGATGGAGGCAACGAAAAACTAAATTTGTAGCTCATGAACAAAAGTTTTGCTTTGATACCATGTAGAATTTTGAAAGAGGGAAAATAATATTTTTATTGCTTGTATTTTCTTGTACAGATTACATAAGAAGTCTAGTGCATAAATAGTGAAAATTACATATAAATAAAATAAAAAACAAATTTATAAATAAAATAAAAATCAAATCAATTATAATTGATTTGACAATCAGGATCAAATATTCAATCAAGTAACAAATCAATTATTCTCATTGATTTGCTATTGATAACATTCCATTCTTGAAATTGTTTCCTTTCAAGATAGTTCTAAAGAATTCTTTTATGGTTGGGCACATGGGCCCTTCTCTCATATAGTAAACCCGTCCCGTATGACTCCACCTCCTTTGTATTTCCATCATGAAGGTGTAGTTTATTTTAAAGTTTGTGAACCTCATAATGGGAATTTGTCCATAAATCCAATGGTTCCACTTGTTTTCGTAGAAACATTCAATCCATGGGATCAACTCGACATCCTTCAGCATGGACATCATTTACAAGAATATGTTTGTTCTGAAAATATAGAACATGTTTGAGATGCTCACTTAGACTGTATACACATAATACATATATATAGTCACGTAAGATGAGGTTTTGGTTGTCTAGGCACGACTAACAACCATCTTGGTAATAGTATCCAGGTTTTTTGTTCTTAGGGGAATCATAAGAGAGTATCATTCGCCGATAGAGGAGTGGGAAAAACCACCTCCATAAACCAGGGAATATCAACTCAATTGGGAATTTTTTCCCACCTCCACCATGGCTATGTCTTATCGGACGAATCATCGCCAAAGGGTGGGGTCGATCCTGTGCATTCTAATTTTTCCTCTTACAACATCACTTGTTTTGTAACAAGTTATCATTCCTCATTGATAATTTTTGCACATATATGTAGAAGTACTGATCCTAGTCGTGTACTTCTTTACAAAAAAGATGAGGGTGATGTACACTTTACATGTACATGTACTTAATAGGGTATACATATTCATCTCTTAGGTGTTGTACCTTTAGAGATAAGTGTATTAAGTTGAAAATGTGATACAAACGTTTAAAAAGCCAAGTTTATGTTTTCAATTTAAACATTTAATCCCCAAAAGATTCATTAGAAATATATAACCCCTAGAAAAATCCTTAATTTTGGTTTTGCGTGTCAGGATTCATTTTAAAATAAACATTATTGTAAAAAATTTTGATAATTCTTGATAGCTTTTGAAATTAATTATGAAAATAATTAATTTTATTCAAACTTAAATAATCTGGCGATTTGCGTTTAATCAAATGACAATTTGATGTTTTTAAAATTTTAAATTTAGAGGAGATTATTTATTTGAAAACAGAGTCGCCAATATATTTTTGAAAATCAATAAAAGTGGTGTTCGTGTACAAACGTATTGGTTAGAATTTTTTAGTTCGTAGTTTAGTAATACTTATGAAAGGGCTTTCGCGCTTCATACTCCGTACCTATTTTACAAACGGTCTTTACATATAAATTTGACTTTTTTGAAAATTGATTGTATAACGTTATATTTTAACAAATTATTCTTCTAGTCCTAGGCATGTATAAGGTTTGTGTGTTATTTAAAAAATTGTAAAAACAATTATTTAAATGCTAGTACATATTGTTGAAGAATATCAATCATTTAAAGGAATTAGGATTTAAACATAAATTTGAAACAAGCCTTCATCAAAATATTTGTTTGTGAAAATATCCCAATTTTTTTAAAAATAATTTTATAATTTTTCGGAATTTTTAAAAAATGGTTTGAGGTTCCAAAATTACAAAAATAATTTTGAAATTTGAAAAGAGAACCAAGCAGACCTTAAGTTTATTGTCCTAGGCCTTGGATTCGTTTTCATCGGTCGGGGTCTAGGACCCTCGGTCGAACTCATCGATCTGGGCTAAGAAACCTCGACCGAGCTGCTAAGGACTCTCGGTCCTTAGCTAGGATTATCGAATAGGGTGTAAAAACCATAAGTTCTGGGTTACCCCTGGGCTAACTCTATCGGTCATAGGTTTAGGAATTTTCGGTCAGGGTTGAGATTCGTCGGTCCTGGGTCTATGATAGGAACAGTGTAATAAATAGGGACGGAGGTCTATCTATTTATGACAACTTCTGAAAAACGGTTTGATAGAAATCCTGTTAGGCATTAATATCTCTTTCTATTCTTCACAAACCCTTACAAACTCTTGAAGCGATTCAACTGCGGAACTGTTTGCTTAGGTTTGAAGCTATGAACCAATGAGAGAAGGAAAGACAAAATGTAAATGACACAACAAGTTGTTTATGGATGTTCGGAGCAAACTCTCCTACGTCACCCTTTCTTCCAACAACCAGAAGGATTTCACTATACTTCTTTGAATCAAATATAGTTTACTGCTAACTAATTGTTGAACAGAACATGCTCTATTCAACTTATAATATGATTAAGAATATTTCTCAGTTAGACAGATTTTGATTCTCTCTTAAACTTGAAGATGTACAAATCAGTAAGTGCAAGAGTATGAGATTGATAACAGGTAAGGCTGGTAAGATCAGTACTTTGTAAGGCTCATTAATCTCGTTATGAAAACTTGTACCTCGACCGTTATCCTTGAGGATCTATATATAGAGTCAGGACACCAACGGTAGAATCTTCTAGATGGACACATGGCAAGCGCCCATTGGAAAACCTCCATAGTACAAAAGTACAACAGGCTCTTTGTACAAGGATCGTGGCCGTACCAAACTGGTAGTGCGCCGGATATTCTTTTGGAACTGTACTTTACTGAACAAGTAGTGGGAGGAATATTCGCGTACGTGGCGTTCATTCATTGGATACAAATAGCTGGCGTACCAGAATACACAGATGAATGGAGAAAGAGTAGCGTACATCTGGTTGATCGTGGGTAGATATATGCTAACTTTAAATAGCTGCTGAAGCGAGGCATTAGACGTGCTCCATTAGACCACCAAGTCTAAGAGAGTTAGACGTCAACGTCACATAGAGAGATTTATTAGATCACCAAGTCTAATGGAGTTAGTCTGCACATCTAATTACGCTTCTATTAGACTACCCGTCTAACTATGTATCTATTATACTGCACGTCTAACTACGTCTGTTAGACTGCACGTCTAACTATGTCTATTAGACTACATGTCTAACTACATATCTGTTAGACTGCACGTCTAACTACGTATTTGTTAGACTACACGTCTAACTACGTCTATTAGACTACACATTTAACTACGTCTGTTAGACTATACTTCTAACTACGTATCTGTTAGACTACATGTCTAACTACGTATCTGATAAACTACACGTCTAACTACGTATCTGTTAGACTACACATCTTACTACGTATGTTAGACTGCACGTCTAATTACGTATTCGTTAGATTACACGTCTAACTACGTCTATTAGATTACACGTCTAACTACGTCTATTAGACTGTACGTCTAACTACGTATCTATTAGACTGCACGTCTAACTATGTCTGTTAGACTGCACGTCTAACTATGTATCTGTTAAACTGCATGTCTAACTACGTATTTGTTAGATTGCACGTCTAACTACGTATTTGTTAAATTGCACGTCTAACTACGTATCTATTAGACTGCACGTCTAATTACTTCTAAAGCCTGTTTCAGTTCATGTCTAATTTAGCATATTTTTGAGGCACCTGCACAAAAATAATTAGACGACTTAGCTTCATTCTTAATCAAAGTTTTACTAATACATCATTAAAATAACGTTAGTCAAACTAATTTGACCCAAGAATTTCCCCCTTTTTGATAATGTTAAAACTTTACCAAATTAATAAGATAAGATAACCACCCATTAAATTAAAATAAGAATAACACTAGTTCACAAACTTCAAGAGTAAGTTCCAAAAACCATTTTTCAAAAACCAAGTTCATAAAAATAAGTTCAAAAACGAACAAAAGATAATTAAAGAAAAGAGATTATTTCCCTTCCCTTTTCACATTTAGATCAGCAAACCCTTCACTAGCCAGGATATTTTAAATGCGAGGGACGAGAGCACGGACACTATTAGGAGCATGACCACCACTTTCATCACCTTAGTCACCACCGCGACGACCACCTCAAACTTTTCGACTGGTCTGCATCTTTCTTCATCATAAACTTTTCTTTTGGATTTGGTACCTCTCAAAGAACCTCCCTTTAAGCTACTGCCTCTTGAACTCTCTTTCCCTTTTTAACATTATCAGCGACAATAAGGGCTTTCTATTTCTTAGCGACAGCTTCAGCGTCTTCCATGGCTTGAATCGATCTTGCAAAGGAGTCAACTTGTTCCATACGTTCAACATCAGCTCTATTCATAGACTTGTTCATCTCAACCATTTTACCTTGAATAAGATTCATTCCAGTCATAATTTCTTGATGAAGCGTCAAGTTAAATTACCTATCTTCCTCAAACTTATCCACTGTCTTTTGAAGAAGTTCTTTTCAATTTTTGAGTAGGCAGAGTTGACCATGTGGACTTCGTAAGTATTTCTCTTCATTGTCTTCTCCAATTCTTTCCGAGTTACAAGAAAAGAAGAAAATTCTTTCTTGTTAGAACTATGTCCCTTCTCGAGACTTGACATTCTAGACTGCATGCCCAATATATTCTTTTTAAGAGAGCTCATCATCTCCGCCATAGAGTTTAAGAGCTTTACAATTCCAAGGGAGGTTTCTTCAGCAAATGACACTTCTTGAGAGTTGGCAGGAGCAGTTTGAATGTGACTAACATAAGTATGAACCTGCATAGAACACTCTAGTTCATCTACTTCAGAAGCATCCCCATACTTTTTTTGTCTCTAAGAATGTCTTCACAAACCTTAAGAATCTGTTATGAAGTTTCTCTAGGATGAAGGGGTAGCTCAACAACAATATCAATAATGTTCACCAGAGTCTTAGAACGAGGGGATCGAGGAATTGGTGAGCAGTGAATAAAGAATTGTGATAAAGGTAAACCTTCGGACGAATTGTAGTTGTTATCTTGTACCGCTTTAGTTGAAGGAGTCTTATCAGATTCGTCTTCTTTCGAGGGTTCTCCCTTAATTTGTGCTTCAATAGACTGATCAACCTCCGTCTCTTTCACTGGGGATTTCTCTGCTTCTAGAACAAGGGTTTCTAACACATTTGATTCTTGTTGACGAACAAGCGATTGAATAATTTCATAAATGTTCTCCTCTTCTTCCATGAATGGTTCAGGTGGAACGGGATCCTAAGTCTGATCGATAATAGGCTGGGCCAACAAGCGTTTTTCTTCAATCGATAAATTTCCCAATTCGATGAGATGAGCAGCAACTTGCTCTTCTTCCTGTGATATCATGTTATCATTGTCAGAGAATTCCATCGGCTCATTATCACTCGATGGATTATAGAATGGATTTAACCCTGAAGACCCGGCGTTATGAACAAATATGAGAACAGTTGAGCTATAGCTGCTAATGATTTAGTCAAGTCTCTTTAAAGCACTCTCTTCTGTAGTAGCATTTCTTTCCATCAGATTGAAATTTGCTTTTCTTGCTTCAAGTAGAGGAAAGAGAGCTCGACCTCTGATGTTAGATTCTACAAGATCTTTCCACTTCAGGGCTTCATGGACCTCAGTGGTTTTAGCTAATTTCCGGACTCGTTTCTCCACATTGACTAGCTTCATCTATTTTCCCCTTACACCTTTGTCTTTAATATTTGATCATACCTGTTGACTACTCTGTTCATCACTCAGGTGTCGAAGATATTAATTTTCGCAACTGCTTTCGCATTATCTTGATCCAACATTAGATTAAAAATGCAGATGGCTTCTGAAACTTCTTCAGTTGAATTCGTGACAATAGCTTTACCATTTCCAATAACCTCAACTAGTTTAAGAATTGCTATTAGTTCTCCGATAGTTATTCTAGTAGCACTCCTGGTGGTTCTCATAATTTTGTGCGGTGTTAATGGCTTGGAAAAATGCCCTATTAATACTTTAGACAGAACTCCTTTTCCCGTGACAACAAACTTTTCTTCAGTAGTCTGTCTTAGAAACAGGCGGCTCGACATTTGGCAGAATGGGAGCCTATTCGGTCAATACTACAACAACAGGGGTTGGAACAACACCCTGCTCTGTTTCAGCAATACCAGTAGCTACAACGACCACGATTTCTTTTAGAAGGACATGAGATGGAATCCTGTCAATAAATTCAATGTTTGGACCAACTGGCTCAACAGTGGGCCCAGTAGTTTATTCCAACACATGAACAACAACAAATATACTTTGTTCCAACACAGGAACACTAAAGATAGGCACTTCAGCCAGAGAAGGAGAAGAAATTACCTTGGAAGATTCCTTGGATAACTTAGACGCCCTAGACGCCTTTAACTGATCACCTTTTGAGATGGATGATTTTGCCATCTTTTTCAACTGGCTGGAAGATGGAGAAAGCGAAGACATAGGGATGGATGCAAAGGAAGGAGGACCTTGCTTTTCTCTAGAGTCAACCACTCCAGAATATTTCTTCGAAGAGCTCTCTTTTGGCTATTGGAACTAGCCTCCGATTCAACAACAGATCTGGCTCTTTTAGCCCCCGTCAAAAGATTAGATGCTGCTGGTTGCTTGGACCGAGTGACAGATTTTCCACCCGTCTATTGCCTAGACGAGCCTGAGAAAGACTCCTTTGAGTTTTTCATTCTTGTGAGAGTGTTGGCAATAGTGAAAGAAGAGAACACACGACTAGAATTCATAGTCTCCCCTTCTCCCATAGGAACCCCCAAATGTTTAATAAATCGGCTGAGTTGGGCAGAAAATCCCACACTCTCCTTGTTCTTTGACTGAATCGACTCACACAGATTAGCAAAGAGCATAGACTCCTAGTTGACTTGAATTCCCTTTGAGATAGTCGTCATATAGTCGAATCGATCTTGATTATATAGATGAAATGAACATGCTCTTCCTTGAAGAGCCTTCGCTACTATGTCGTTTAAAAGAATGAAATGCGGCTTCAGAACCTTCTTACTACCATTCATCCTTATTTCCGAACCGTCGATCGAGAAAATAGTCTTCATTTTCGTGATGGTTTCCGCTAGAAGGTGAAGATTAAAAGTGTGGCCCTCCGATGGAAGTTCAAAGAACTCTTCATACACCATTTCATCAAAAGAAATAACTGTTTCGTTCACAGTTTTCGAAATGGAATTACCATCCATGGTCGCTAACTTGAAGAACTCCCGAAATTCCTTCTCGTAGAAAATAAATGGACCGTCGAGATATTTTCCGAGGCTGGAATACTCCAAGGATCAGAACATATCAAACATGTCCTGTTGATCGAAAGAATACACCGATGCGAAATCCACCTGTAGAGTGTTGTGACCAAGGATAATCTTCTTGTTATCCATTAGAGAAAGAATGGAGAAAATGAACAAGATTCATAAGAGAGAAGTTAGAGAAATCTCGGGTTCTTAAGAAAGTTTGTGAGCGTAAAACTTTCAATCGCATGCAATATGTCTTTAAATAGACATCGAAAGGTCGCATGGATTCAACCGTCACTTTGCACGAAAGTAGGTCCCACTATTTAATGTTAGACGTCTTTTTCCAAAGATAGTCATCATTAATTTAGAGGTATATCAGTCATTCTCTTTTAACTTGAAAGACACGTGTTTTCATGTTATTTGAAAGTGACTATTTTAATGTTTGAGCGGGAAAGATAGTCAACGTCTAACCGCGCAGGTTATCAACCAAAACAATTTAACTTAGGGGCATATAGTGTGTGAGTAAGAATACGTCTAAGTACTTGCTTCTCCTTTTAGACGTCCTCATCTAATAGACCGATTAAGGCTTTAGTCTGCGTGCATTTTTATTTTATAGTAAATTTCCCTCTCAATTTATGCATGTACAAAGAGAATAAATGAATGTTTGAAGGTCCATAAGAACAAAAAATATTTTAAGGCAGAAAACACTTAGTCCTTAGGAGTGGCGAGTACCACTGTTGATCTTCTAGAGCATGTCCTCAGAAGAGTATGCTCCAAGCTTCTTATTTGCAGCTTTCCTGTATCACCTTTATAAAGAAATATTTACAATTTTGGTACCCACAATCACTTGGGTCCTCGATCAATCAGTCCCTTGGGTATCCATATTTAAGTTATCTTTATGGATTTCCCATTTTGTGTTGTAATTAATGCGTATAATTTAGACTTAGTAGACGTCTTTCTGCTAGCCAATGATCCCTTAGCCTTAGAGGATGATTTTCTTTTAAAACTCCTTGACTTCGTGTCAGGTTTTAGTTTTCTAGACTTGCTAGCTGCTTCTAACTTAATTTTCAGCCAACTAACAGTTGGCAGAACGTAAGTTATCTCATCCTTGAAAGCTAACTCCTCATGGATTGGATCGGTTTCAGTTTAGTTAAACTCCCTTTGACAAAACTTATTGACTTAAGCTTGTCAGTTACTGAGTTTAACTTCTTATAGGACTAGTTTGGGTCATAGCTATCAAATCCTAAACCGGATTTGGATCCAACAAGTTTCAACAGACTAATTTGATATTTGACAGCTTCTCCAGACCTTGTCCAAGCACTGTCAATATAGTTTAACCGTTTGTTTTCAGAAGAGAGAGTTTGTATCTGTTCTTCGAGCATCTCATTCTCAGATGAGATCTCGACCTTGCCATTTTCAAGAACGTTTGATTCTAGAGTTTGAGATAAAATAGGTGGAGACACTTCAAAGATAGTTTTTATTTCATTTTGGGACTCTAATAGCTTTCTGTACTCTATGACTATGTCATTTAGTGCAGCTACAGTTCTTCCATTGAAGTTTTTTTAGAAGAGAATTCAAATACCTCTGAGTCCTGAGCTTCTTCTTCTTTTTCTTCTTCCTCTCTTTCCATGAAGCAAGCAACCTCGTCATCATCACTCTTTCTCGATGATGAGTCAGAGTCGCTAAATTTCGATTTGTTCTTTCCGTCGCCTTCCAAAAGAGCCTTCAACTTCTTTTCTTCGTCCTTCTTTTTCTCATCACGCTTCGGCTTCCGACATTCCGATTTGTAATGACCTAAAATACCACAGTTAAAACACTTAAAAATTAGTTTTATATTTCTTATCGTCATTGGGATTTGAGGAGCTTGAGTTAGAATTTCTCTTCTTCATGAATTTGCCGAATTTCTTTACGAAATAAAACATAGCATCACTGCTGAGCTGTTGGCCAGCTGTCTTCACATCAGGGGCAACTAGTGGCTTTTCTGCAGTCACTAGGGATTTGGTAATGATGGTGGATGAGGGGTGATCTTCTTTAATCATTAAGTTCAACTCGAACTCATAGGCCTTGAGATCAGCAAACAGATCGAAGAGCCGGATCTTGTTAAGGTCTTTGGACTCCCTCATTGCCATGGTCTTTTTGTCCCACTCCCTTGGTAAAGCTCGCATGACCTTGATAGCAATCTCCCTGTTGTTGTAGGTCTTGCCAAGAATGGATAGAGTGGAGACAACCTTGCTGAACCTTGCGTCAAACTCAGTCATTGTTTCTTAGGATGCATTTTGAAACTGTCGAACTACTAAGTGGAAACCATAATTTTGTTCTCTTTGATTTACTCATTGCTCTCACACAGTTGAGTGAGTTTGTCCCCGATTTCTTTGGCAGTTTCACACTTGATGATGTAGTTGAACATGCTATCGTCAAGAGATTTGTACAGAACGTCCAATGCCATGTTGTTGAGGTTACTCCTCCTCTCATCTTCGCTGGTCCATTCGGATTTGTCCTTTTAGATTTTGATGGGACCATTTGTGATAACACTCCACATGTCATCATGAAGAGAGCAAAGATGAGCACGGACTCTCTTCTTCCACACAATATAGTTTTCTTTTGAGAACGTAGTGATTGCAGTGGCACTGACATCCATGGATATAGTCGACATACTTGGTGATAGCTTGAAAATATAAACTAGGCTCTGATACCAATTGATAGGAACGGTGTAATCAATAGAGACGAGGGTCTAGCTATCGATGAAAACTTCTAGAAAACAGTTTGATAGAAGTCCTGTTAGGGATTAATATCTCTTTCTATTCTTCACAAACCCTTGCAAACTCTTGAAGTGATTCAAGTGCTGAACTATTTGCTCAGGTTTGAAGCTATGAACCAATGAGAGAAAAAAAGACAGAATGTAAATGACACATCAAGTTGTTTATGGATGTTCAGAGAAATCTCTCCTAAACACCCCTTCTTCCAACAACCGGAAGGATTTCACTATACTTCTTTGAATAAAATACAGTTTACTAGCTAGCCAACTATTGAACAGAACATGCTCTATTCAACTTACAATATGATTAAGAATATTTCTCAGCTAGACAGATTTTGATTCTCTCTTGAACTTGAAGATCTATAAATAAATAAGTGCAAGAGTATGAGATTGATAGCAGGTAAGACTGGTAAGATCAGTACTTCATAAAGCTCGTTAGTCTGGTTATGAAAACTTGTACCTCGACCGTTTTCCTTGAGGATCTATATATAGAGTTAGGACACCAACGGTCGAATCTTCTGGATGGACACGTGGTAAGCACCCATTGGAAAGCCTCCATAGTACAAGAGTACAACAGGCTCTGTGCACAAGGATCGTGGCCGTACCAAACTGGTAGTACGCCGAATATTCTTCTGGAACTGTCCTTTACTAAACAAGTAGTGGGAGGAATATTCGCGTATGTGGCGTTCATTCATTGGATACAAATAGCTGGCATACCGGACTGCACAGATGAGTGGAGCAGGAGTAGCGTACAACTAGTTAATCGTGGGTAGACGTATTCTAACATCAAACAACTGCTAAAGTGAGGCATTAGACGTGCTCCATTAGACCACCAAGTCTAAGAGAGTTAGACATCGACGTCTAATAGCGAGATCCATTGGACCACCAAGTTTAATGTAGTTAGACTGCACGTCTAACTATGCATCTGTTAGACTGCCCGTCTAACTACGTATCTATTAGACTGCACGTCTAACTATGTCTATTAGACTACACATCTAACTACGTCTGTTAGACTGCACGTCTAACTATGTATCTGTTAGAGTGCATGTCTAACTACGTCTGTTAGATTGCACGTGTAACTACGTATCTGTTAGACTGCATGTCTGACTACGTCTCTATTAGACTACATATCTAATTACGTATCTGTTAGACTGCTCGTCTAACTATGTATCTGTTAGACTGCACATCTCACTTTGTCTGTTAGACTGTACGTATTATTACATTTGTTAGACTGGACATCTAACTACATATATATTAAACTGAATGTCTAACTACGTCTGGCTATTGATGAAGGCTTATGAAAAACGGTTTGAAAGAAATCCTGTTAGGGATTTAATTCACTTTCTATTCTACGCAAACACTTGTAAACACTTGAAACAGAATCAAGGCGGAATTGATTACATGGGTTTGAAGCTCAAGATGAAAGATGAAAAGATGATAGAAATTAAAGAACACAGTAGTTTGTTTATGGATGTTCGGAGAAACTCTCATACGTCACCCCTTCTTCCAACCACCGGAAGGATTCACTATAATATGATTCGAATTGAATACAGTTTACACACACTTAGCTCACTATTGAAAAAAACACACTTTGTTCAATATACAACATGAAGAATATCACTCAGCTAAAGGTGTTTTTTTTTCTAACTCTCTCTTGATTCACACACAATACAATCAGGAAAGCAACTTCACAGTATGAATATTCAAAGGCTTGAATTCAGTAAGCAAGATGATCTGATAGCTTTCTCTCTCTATAAAATAAGATTGCTTGTTGATTCAGTGTTCGTTCAGTTTTTCGTTAGGCAGATCGTCCATTGCCCTTGAGATTTGATAAATACTTGGAAGAGACTAACGGTCGAATCTTTAGAATGATACGTGGCAATATTCCATTGGAAAGCCTCCATAGTACACAACAGGTTCTGAGCACAAGGATCGTGGTCGTACACCAACTGGTAGTGCGCCGAATATTCCATCAGGGATGTACCTGCAAAACAAGTAATGTGAGGAAAATTCTATTACGTGACATTCCTTGGTTGGTTTCATATAGCTGTCGTACTAATCTTCACTAGAAAGTGGAGAAGGAATAGAGTACAACTATAGCACGTGGGTAGGCGAGTGCTAGCTTCAAGCATACTACTTAAGATGATCATTAGAAGTATTTCAATTAGATGCCCTTGTCTAATGAAATCAAATATCCCCGTCTAATAGCAGAAACAATTAGACCGCTTGGTCTAATGGGATTAGACTTGCGTTTAATTACAATCACTTCAGACTAATCTGATGGAGTTAGACTACAAGTCTAACTTTCACTAATTACACTACACGTCTAATTATCCAATAACCATTATACTGCACGTCTAACTCCACTGAGTTAGATTGCACGTCTAATTCCGGTTCTACTTCAGACTTGTCTGAAGGAGTTAGACTACACGTCTAACCTTTAGTAATTAGACTACACGTCTAATTATACACAAACCATTAGACTGCACGTCTAACTCCGCTGAGTTAGACTGCACGTCTAATTCTGGTTCTACTTCAAACTTGTCTGAACGAGTTAACAATCCAATAGACTGCACGTCTAACTCCATATACATTAGACTGCACGTTTAATTCCGAGATCTATTAGACTGCACGTCTAACTCCACGAGTTAGATTGTACGTCTAATTCCGAGATCTATTAGACTGCACGTCTAACTCCACGAGTTAGACTGCACGTCTAATTCCGAGATCTATTAGACTGCACGTCTAACTCCACGAGTTAAACTGCACATCTAATTCCGAGATCTATTAGACTGCACGTCTAACTCCACGAGTTATACTGCACGTCTAATTCCGAGATCTATTATACTACACGTCTAACTCCACGAGTTAGACTGCACGTCTTATTCCGAGATCTATTAGACTACACGTCTAATTCCGAGATCTATTAGACTGTACGTCTAACTCCACGAGTTAGACTGCACGTCTAATTTCGAGATCTATTAGACTGCACATCTAACTCCACGAGTTGGACTGCATGTCTAATTACGGAATTCATTAGACTACACGTCTAACTCCACTGAGTTAGACTGCACGTCTAATTATGTGCATCTAATGCCAAATCTGTCTAATAAGCCTCATTAGAGCCAAATCATGAATTATGATTTCGATACACCTGCATCAAAGCGCATAAATAATTTGACACAACAGTCTATTAGACTGCATGTCTAACTACGTATCTGTTATACTGCACGTCTATTAGGATCTAGGTCGGGGCTGGCGGACCGGGGTCTGGCCGGTTAGCGCGTCTCACTCAAAGGGTGGTGATTAATCCGGTTAGAGATTAATACCGGGGTTTCAATACTACACAAACTGTCACAAACCCTTGAACCGAGTTCAAACGCGGAAGTGGTTTGTTTTAGGTTGAAGCAACACACACACGAGATAGGCAGAACCGGATTTGAATAAGACAGGTTTGGAGATTGCTGGGTCGGTTTTGGAGCTTAGTAATTCGGTTTAGGTGATGTTGAGTCGGTTGGAGCGGTATTAGTAGGTTAATGCAGATCGATTAGAAAGTAAAGTAGGCGTAAAGTAAGTAACAAGACAGGTTTTTATGGATGTTCAGAGATAAAACTCCTACGTCACCCATTCCTCTCGAAACCGCGAGAAGGATATTCACTAAGAAATACAAACACAATCCGATCGAGACTTATTTCCTGCTCGATAACACCCGTACAATTTTAACTGAAATTGTAAATACACTTCAAATAAGCACTTAAGCTTTCTAGAGATAGAACACAATCTTTTTACTTAGTCTGTAGAATATTCAGAACTTGTAACCCACATTTATTCCTCTTCAGCTCCTTCTTTTATAGGTGAAATGTGCCAACGGTCACATTTCATTTCCTTGAATCTGATTGGTTAAGTAGAGGTTCAGTGATTCAGACCTGGCGGTCTAGTCTCCAGACCTGGCGGTCTAGTCTTCCAGTGTAGGTCAAACCGACTAGGTTTGTCTTTTACTCAATATGGCAATTATCGGTTGGACAATTGTCTGTACTTGGAAGATTGCCTTTCTGATTTTTCCTTAAGTAGAAAGATCTTGTAGGACGGTCTTCTGCATCCTACAGACTGTCCTCAGACTTGTATGAATATGGCAATACTAAGTCTGTTCCTTTGGTATCATTCTCAATAGATACCCGAAGTATCTATTTGTGCTGGTCGGTTGTTTATGTTAACCGGATGACTTCCGGTTTTTCCATAGCTTCTGATTGACCGACTGTTCAATGATTCTGGCCTTCTGATTTAACCGATCTTGTCTTTCTTGTTCGGTCAGGTTTTTGGTCGGTTTGATTGCTTGACCGGTTGAGTTTCTTAACCGGCTGAGTTGCTTGACTAGTTAGGTTCTTTAACTGTTCTTGCATAGGAAATTTGTTTTTGTTAAGTTCTATTTAACTGGTGTAATTTTATCTAACAACGTCTAACTACGTCTGTTAGACTATACGTCTAACTATATATCTATTAGACTGCACGTCTAACTATGTATCTGTTAGACTACACGTCTAATTACATATCTGTTAGACTGCACATCTAACTACATCTAATGCATATTTCAGTTCATGTCTAATTTTACATATTTTTGATGCACCTACACAAAAACAATTAGAAGACTTAGCTTCATTCTTAATCAAAATATTACTAATACATCATTAAAATAACGTTAGTCAAACTAATTTGACCCAACAGTCTAACATCTCTGTCCTAGGTGGAAGCCATCGGTCCTAGGTTTGGGAGTCGTCGGTCCTAGGTCTAACCTCTCGGTCGGATGTAAAAATTCTCTGTCCTAGCTATAGAAAATCGATCGAACCTCTTGGTCTTGGCTAGCAAGCCTCGGTCGGACCTCTCTGTCCTATGTTTAATTTCTCAATACTCGTTTGAATCTACTGGTCCTCCAAAACATTAAAATTACAGGTTTTATAATTTTGATGGAGGATTGGATTTTTTGATCCAAGGGTCTGGGTATCTTCACAAAGCTCCCTGGAAAATTTAGAACATCACCCCATGGTATCAATCAACCTGGGTAATGATCAATTTGTTCAAAACTGTTTGTAGTTAAAAATCGGGTTTTAGTTTTAAATTTGTTTTGAAATGTAAGGAGCTAGCTAAAAGCTTCATTATACTCCATAGACTTGAATGGTACAAAAACAAGAACATTGGATGTTCGTTTGGATCAATTCAAGAACTCAAAAATCTTAATTATTTGAAAATTTTGATTTTGATCACACATGATCGGTATGGATCAAACATTATCCAAATAGTTTCTCAATATCATTACAATCACGGTGAGAAGCTTTTTGGGTAGCTGTTCTTGAGAATTAATGCAAGAACGAAATACCCGATTTTTTTATTTTCTAAATTCAAATTTAGGGTTTTCTTTTTAAGACGGATTGATAAATTCTAGCGCTCACATAAATCTTAGAAATGATCATATGATCAATTTCCAATCAAAAAAACCAAAAACCATACATCATACAAGCTTATGAAAACTGAAATATATAAATTTCAAATTAAAATAGGAAGTGGATTGAGTCAGCCAAAAGTCATTAATGGCGTATTGGCTGTTCTTCATCTCACTTGCCGCAATATGGATGAATCAATCCTATTATCATGGTAAGTGATCATTTCACCTTTCGAACCAGTCTATTTGGTTGATTGTGGAAAAAGTTCAATATTTGAAAAATCAAAGATGGGGGACTTCATGCTTATCTCTTCAGCGATTACGACAAAGAAGACAGTGGTCGCCAAAACGACGCCATTTCAAGGCTTCTTTGCAAAAAAGGGACGCGTCGATGGCGTTTCGTCAAGCCGCGAGCGTTCCGTTGCATTTTGATGGACGAAGCTAAAGTCCGCGTTAGCTGGTCATGTGTATCTAAGGCGTGCGCATCTCTGGCTACAACGGGCTATGCGAGAGCTTCCTGGGCTTTGGATGAACATCCAACATCCATCCAAAGGCTCTAATGTCGCTGCAACGATATTTCTGTAATTCAGCTATACCCGATTACAAATTTAATTTTTATTTAAAACCGTAAGGGATTCTTTGAAATTGTTTTTTCTTTCACCCTTTTGGCTTTAAATTTGATCTTTTTTAAATACACAAAATATTAATATTAATATAAAAAATATTTTACCAATTTTGTTTTTAATATATTTTAGTGTTAAAAAATTAATTTTGGGGATAAAATGGGTAGCTCATTTAATCTTAAATTGATTATTTTAATCCCTTGATTTTTATAAAATTATTTTAAGATAAAATGAATACATCATTTATCTCAAATAAATTTATTTTTTGTTTTGGCCATATTAGTTAATTAATTAGTTTTTAATTATCACAATAATTAATCTAATTAATTGTTTTAATTTTGGTCTTAGGGTTAATTATTTTTATTTTATTTATTCAAAAATAAATCAAATTAATTATTTTAATTTATAAATTGGGTATGTAGATTTTTAGTGCTTACATTTATCACTCGATAAGTTTTCAAAACACTATCTCGATAGATATATTTTCAAACTCTATCTTCCCAATAGGAACTTTAGCCACAAATCCTATTTCTCAATAAGTACTCCTCTTTTAATTTCCAAGAACACAAAAATCTATTTGTTGGTAGTATCATAGTCATTTATAAATTATCGTCTTCGACCTCACCTGTGAGTGACTTTCGTGGCAAGTTCGTCAAGCTTCCGCGACCAATCTATTTGTGGATAGTACCCTGATCATTTGTATATGATCGCTCAACGCATTACTTGTTAGTAAGTCACCTAAGAAATCTTGTTAGCTTTCACCAAGACTTATTTGTTGATAGTCTCACAATCATACACATATGATCGTCTTGAGTGTTACTTGTTAGTAACTCACATGAAAGTTGCTAAAACTTTCATGTCCCCTTACCTGTCTCATGACATTAAATCCTTATCCATTTATACATGATTAAATCATGAATAATTTATTGGTATTCATGCTAAATAGGCATTGATGTTTCAATACCTATGATTATCCCTTTATCATTATCCCATTGATTTTACAGGTACTTTATTAAGACCTGTAAAATAAGATTCCCAAAAATTATTCTTGTTAGGATAATCATCAAAGAAAGATCTTTAAGAAACGCTTGGAAATATCTCGACGAACTGTTATACACAACATCACCAGGTCATTCCAATATCAGCACTCTACATGTTCTATCTTTCTAAACACCCTCATTATAAATTATTTATTTAACACTAAAATATTAATTGGTAAAATATTTGTCATATTTATGTTAATATTTTGTGTATGTAAAATGATCAAAATTAAAGCCAAAAGGTGAAAGAAAATCAATTTCAAACAAACTTTAAAGGTTTTAAGATAAAATATTATAAGCACTAAAAATCTACACACCAATTTAAAATTTTAAAAATAATTATTTTTATTTATTTCAAATAAATAAAATAAAAATAATTAACCCCATGACCAAAAAAAACAATTAAAATAATTAATTAGGCTAATCAAGTTGATAGTTAAAGACTAATTAAGGAAAATGGTCAAAATAGTAAAAATAAAATTATTTGGGATGAATGTTGTACTCATTTATCTTAAAATAATTTTAGAAAAAATCAGAGATTAAAATTAGTAATTTAGGATGAAATGAGGTATCTATTTCATTCCTCAAAATTATTTATTTAACCCTAAAATATGCAAAAAACAATTTGGTATAATTATTTTAATATTTTGTGTATTAAAAGTATTAAAATTAAAATGGTGAAAGAAAAATCAATTTCAAACAAACCCTTAAGTATTTAAAAAATTAATAAATTCACAATCACGTGTAGCTGAAATCGGGAGTTAAAGTTAAAGCCGCAATCAAAGCCATCGTATGAGCATCAGATCTCCATCTAACACTCATGGTGCATCCGTGTAGCCCACTACAATAAAAGAGATGCATGTCCACGCCACAACTGATCGAGTAACGCCCATTAGCCAAATTGGTAACCCAGACGCATGTCGCCTTGACAGAACGCCAACGGAACGCGCTAAAGCGCATGAAACAATGTTGTTTTAGGGACCACCGTCGTCTTTAATGCGTCGCTAGAGGGATAAACATGAAAGATCTGTCATTGATTTTTCCTCTTTGGAACTCCCTTGTTAGTCAACCATGTTGTCTGATTCAAAGTCTAAAATGGTGATCATTTCTCCTACAAGAATATGGATGTTTCATCACTATTTTGGCCAACTTAAGAAAGAACAGCCAAAATACCATTAATAGATTTTTGATGATTCAATGCAATTGAACCCTCAACCAACCTTGGGCAACTATAAATAGCCCCCTAAGTCGATCCGAAGACAAGATATCCACTTTCCACCTTCCAATCATCAATTTTTAGAAATCAGCCATTAAAATTTCAAGATTTCAGATTTTTTTAAAACTTTAAATAAAACCTTAAAGCTTGGATCTGAGCATCCCAATAACTTCCATAAGGTCTAAGAAGTTTTCTCCAATCCTTGGTATGGATACAATCACCCTCTAATTAATATTTACAGTTTGAATTTGAATTTTTTATATTTTAAATTGCATAAGCTTGTATGATTATTGTTTATGGTGTTTTAAGTTAAATATTGATCATATGATCATTAGAAACTATCTAGATAATATAAAACTGATTAATCGGTCTGAAAACAAAAACCTAAATTTCAATTTTAAATTGCTAATCTTGGGTTAATTATGTTGAATCTGTTAGGATCGGGATCGCCGAAGGAGACTGGGGTCTCGCTAGGACGAACGCTTACACAATACGTCGGGTGATAATAATTCGGTTAGAAGTTAATATCGATCCCAATACTATACAAGTTGTCACAAACTCTTAAACCGAGTTCAAGTGTGGAATTATTTGTTTCAACTTGAAACAACACACACACGGATTGGACAACAATAAAGAGGTATGAGGTAGAGAAGGAACACAACACGAGATTTATGGATGTTTAGAGATAAAGCTCCTACGTCACCCCTTCTTCTCAAATATTGAGAAGAATATTCACTTATAATATTCAACAACTTTACAATACGTCGAATAACCGATGCTTATTTACTGCTCGTTATTGACTTACAATGCTCACTACTCACATAGAATAAAATGAACTTGTAATATACTTAACACACTCTTACAATGTTGTAGACAATAAGTGAGCAAATATGATCTGAGGCTTTTTAGATTCGATTGTATCTTGCTATTTTTTATTTTCTTGGTATCTTGTATGTGTTCATCTATGCCATACTGCTGTTCTTCAAAACCTCTTAAATAGTAAAATATGACAATGGTCATATTTCTCATTCTCAATGGATATATGCATGGTAGCCTTTTGATCCTTGATTCTGACTGGTTGGACAAGAAGGTACAGCATGGCATTTAATGCATTTAATACTTCCCAAGTATCATATGAGCATGTATATTTGTCTTCTATTGATTTGATCATCTGGAGCGGTTTGACAAATATCTGCTCCTTGTAAATTGTTGTTGGACTTATATCGAAATAGGTGTCTGATTACTTTTGGTAGTTTTTTGCTTCCCAAGGTATATCATTAGACTTGTATCAAAATGGTAATGATACCGTCTGTATATTTGAAAGCTTCCTTCTGTATATTCCCAAAGTATTTTGAATTGCACCAAAATGGAAACTGCCAACCGTTCCCATTTTAAATCTATCTTAGCACAAGACTGATTCCATATATTGAATCTAATTGGTCAAGCTATTGGTCATTTTATGAATTGTCTTTGAATAGGAGCTTCGAATTATACCAAGTATTTTATCGGATTGACCACCGGTTGCGCCGTCTTTTCATTATCGGTCAACCAGTCACACTAAGGAATAATAAGAGTCGCTTTCTCTTCGAGGTATAGATACAAATGAGTGGTAAAGTCATTTTCACAACCGAACCGATCCACTACTTGTTTCGTTGGAAAGATAGCCGAAAAAATATTTTATTTAGTGGATCCCGGTTTGCGTCGCCTTTATGATATCGGTCGACCGGGCTAGAGCGATAAAGCCGATTTGAAGATATGACGGATCCCTGTAACTCCTGCACAAATGGTGGATTTAGTTAAGTTATTTAGATAGTTAATTACTTACAATTAACTATCTATTTTATCTAACAATTTCTCCCTTTTTGATTATTTAATATAAATATTCAAAACTTGTAATTGTTGGCCGCTTAAATTTAGTATTGATTTAAGATTTGATTTATAAAATTTTGAGAAAAATTTTGTGAGTTAATATCTTTAGAAATTTCTTCCTTTTTGATATTTTAACTTATAAAATTATCGAAACCAACATTTTGAAAATAGAACCGGATCATTAAGTGACATTCCTGTTTAATAGGCATAAGTTCCCAAAATAATAACTGTAAGAGAAACTGTAAGAGAATCATTAAGTGACATATCTCCCGTATACTCCTATTGCGAATAGGATGTTTGGTCGACTTGCTGTCAGGTATAGAAGTGAGCCAATTATTCCAGGATAACATGTTATATCAACACCTTGACAATCTTCATCCTTATCTAATTTTATTGAAGAGCTCATTGGGGTAGAGGCAACAGAACAATTGTCCATGCCAAATTTCTTTAATAGCTCTTTTGTATACTTGGATTGATTTATGAAAGTTCCTCCTTCGATCTGCCGAACCTGAAGAACTAAGAAGAAACTCAATTCTTCCATCATACTCATTTTAAACTTGTCAGTCATCATTTTAGAAAATTTATCACAAAACATTGGAATCATTGAACCAAATATAATATCATCTACATAGATCTGAACAAGTAAAATGTGTTCTTTTTTTTATCAATTTTAATAGGATCTTGTCTACCGATCCTATGGTGAAATTATGATTGAACATAAACTTTGTCAGTGTATCATACCATGCTCCAAGGGCTTATTTTAAACCATAGAGTGCTTTATCTAGCCTATACACATGACTAATTAAATCAGGATTTTTGAAACCAGGAGGCTCCTCAACATATACTTCTTCACTCAATTCACCATTAAGAAAAACACTTTTAACATCCATTTGAAACACCTTAAAAATTTTGAAAGCAGCAAATGCAAGGAAGATTCTAATGGCCTCTAGTCTAGCAACAAGAGAAAATGATTCTTCAAAATTAATGCCTTCTTTCTGTTTGTATCTTTGGGCCACTAGTCTAGCCTTGTTCCTCGTAACTAAACTATTCTCATTGAGTTTATTTCTAAACACCCATCTTGTTCCGATAACCGATTGATTTTTCGATCTTGGAACTAAGTGTCAGACTTTATTCCTCTCAAACTAGTTTAATTCCTCTTGCATTGCTAAGATCTAATCGGGATCCAGCACTACTTCATCCACCCTTTTCAGTTCAATTTGTGAGATGAATGCTGAATTTTCATATTCTTCTAACAGTTGATTCCTAGTTCAGATGGGTAAAGATGTGTTACCTATAATAAGCTCAGGAGGATGATCTTTGTTCCATTTAAAATTTGGTCCATATATGTTTTCTGTCTGACTGGTTATTTGATCAAGGTTAGACAGACCGGTAGACTGATCATTGTTAGGCCGACCAGTTTCCTCAACAGTCATTGAAGTGTTAACTTCCTGCTGTAAGGCATCTTGATCCTGCTGAATTTCAGTATTAACCGTTTGGTCATATACAAATCTTTTGTAGACCGGAGCCTCATTTTCACCATCAGATTGAATATTTAAATTTTCCAATTTATTGTGTAGATCAATGGATGAAGCAATATTACTTTCAACAGATTCATCCAAAACAACGTGTGGTGATTCTTCAATAGTAAGAGTCCTAGTATTGTACACTCTATATGCTTTACTAACTTCAGAGTATCCTAACATGATACCAACAACGAATTTAGCGTCAAAAGCATTCAAATAATTTTTGCCATTGTTATGGATGTAACACTTACAGCCAAAGATCCTAAAATACCGGATATTATGAACTTTGTCATGGTAGACTTCAAAAGGTGTTTTGTCAAGACGTTTATTAATCATAGATTGATTTTGTGTGTAACATGCAATATTGATAGCCTCTGCCCACAATTTTTGAGTAACGCCCGAATCGACTATCATGGATCTTGCAGCTTCCTTGAGGGTTTGATTTCTCCTCTCAGCCAGTCCATTTTTTGAGGAGTTCTAGCACTAGACAACTCGTGTCTAATACCGGATTTCTCGAGAAATGCAGTTAAAGTACTATTAGTAAATTCAATACCTCTATCAGTTCTAATTTTATTAACACGCACAGCTTTCTCATTTTGTACTATTCTAAGCATCTTGATCAGATTTGGAGTAGCTTGATTTTTAGATACTAAGAATAAAACCCAAGTGTATCTAGAACAGTCATCAATAATTACCATAGTATAATGCATTCCTCCTAGACTTGTTACTCTAATTGGTCCGAAAAGATCCATGTGAAGTAAGTCTAAGCATCAGTTAGATTGAGTATTCCCTCTACTTTTAAATGTTGATTTAATTTGTTTTCCCATTTGACAGGCATGACATATTTTATCTTTTGCAAACTGTATATTAGGAATACCTTGAACTAATTCTTTAGTGCGAATGAAGTTTATTTTTTTGAAGTTCAAGTGATTTAGTCATTTGTTCCACAACAAATTTTGATCATTTTTAGCTATCATGCAAATAGAGTTATCACATTTAATTTTCCAGTTTACCTTGTAAATGTTTCCTATCCTATTTCCGGTTAGTAAAATACCACCTTGTTGATTCTTAACTAAGCATGTTTGTTTATGAAATTCGACCGTATATCCTATATCACACATTTGACTAATACTTAGCAGATTAAAGTGTAGGTTTTTAACAAGTAATATGTTGTTTATGGTTAGGTTGTCACGGAAAATCTTACCCTTGCCCAAAGTTTTACCTTTGGAGTTGTCACCGAATATTATCATTGAGCCGGATTCCTTTACAATGTCAGTCAACAGCTTGCCATTTCATGTCATGTACCTAGAACAATCGCTGTCTAAGTACCATTCCGAGTTTTCCAGCCTCTTAATTTGTTTAGCCTGCAAAATATGGCTATTTACACCTTTTTGGTACCCATGTTTAATTGGGTCCATGGTTAATTAGTCCCTTGGGGATCCATAGTCGAATTAATCGGATAAATCTCACTATGATAGTTTTAATAGATTTACTTGTACCAGGCTTGACATCTCCCTGTCTGCCTTTGACTACCTCATTATGTCGTGGTGGTGATCTTAGATAAGTCCTATTTGAATTTCTTTCATACTCTAGTCTAACCGACCGATTGACTTTCCTTCTCTCAGGATGAAGCCATCTTGATGTGTCGGTTGGTCCTACATATGTTATTTCCTTTGCCAATTTTGAATCGTGACTTGCTTCACTGTTGGTTGATGTACTCTTGACAAAGTTTATGAAGGGAAACTTTTCTTTACTGAGTTTCAACTCTTGGCAGTTGGAAGACTTAGACTTATCTAGATTGCTGTTGTTATAGCCTAGACCGAATTTGCAGTTATATGATCTTTGATGACTCGTTATCCGGCTCACAGCATCTTCAGATCTCTTCCATGCAGCCATCACGTATTTAGTTCGTTCATTCTCTTATGTCAATGATTGAACTCTCCTTGAGCTCCTTATTCTCAAAAGATAGTTTAATCGGTCCACTAGTCTGAATTTCACTCGGTTCACCGATCTGGAAATTTAGCCGGATTGAACCGAAATTTGTCATATTCTTATACTCAATGACCATGTTATTGAGTTCAGTAACCAGGTCTTCTCGGGTGAATTCCTTAGAGGAAAAATCAAATACCTCTTCTTCATTTTCCATAAGACAGTTTATTCTTTCATCGTCGTTGTCCGAATTGGTATGTGCCCACTAATTTCCACCATCATCGGCTATCAAGGTCTATTGGATCTCCTTGCCTTGACTGTTTGATTGGTGTCCTTCTCTTTGATTCTAATTATTTAGTTTTCTGTTGTCTCCTAGTGGTTTCCGACACTCCGACCTATAATGACCTAAAGCATCACAATTATAACAACGGACATTACCCTTATTACCGTTGTAGTATGAGTTGGTCGGTTGTAGTTGTAGTTGTAGTTGTATGAGTTGGTCGGTTGGTTCTTCTTCACAAACTTTCCGAACTTCCTAGCTAGCATGGCCATCGCATCTTCGATGAACTATCAGCTGATTTGACAGGTACATGAGCCGTCGGTTCCACTGATGTCACTAGAGCTCTAGTAGCGGTTGATGCTGAAGCTTCATCTTTATTTCTGGATTCATTTCGAATTCATATGCTCTTAGATCTTCAAAGACATCGTGCAACTTCATCTTATCAAGACTATTTGATTCTCTCATCACCAAGGTCTTAATATCCCAAGTTCTAGGGAGTGATCTTAGAGCCTTGACAATTTTTTCTTTATTGTCACATTTCTTTCTAAGGAGTCAGAGTTCATTCACCACACTAGTGAAACGGTCGCCAAATTTCTTCATAGTCTCACCGGGACGCATCTTAATATTCTCAAACTTTTGAGTGGCCACCAATATTTTGTTTTCTTTGGTTCTCTCGTTCCCTTCGTGGAGTTTAATGATTGTCTTACACACTTCTTTTACGGTGGAGCATTCTCTGATCTTAGCGAACGTGTTTCTATCCAACGTTTTGTAGATTGCACTTCTACAAATATTATCAAGATTGTTCCTCCTCCGCTCATCCGCTGTCCATTCGCTTCTTTCCTTGCCAATCTTTGTTGGACCATCAGAGAGGATGAACATCATTTCATCGTCTATGGTGGTTAGATGCAGATGCATGAGAATCTTTCAATCAACAAATTCTTCGCTTTCGAGCATTGAAGGTTTTTTGCTGTAAGGCATGCTTGTGTCTAGTTGCTTGAGTATAGAGACTAGCTGCTCTGATGCCACTTGTTAGGATCGGGATCGCCGAGGGAGACTGGGGGGTCTCTTTAGGATGAACGCTTACACAACATGCCGGTTGATACTAACTCGATTAGAAGTTAATATCGATCTCAATACTACACAAGTTGTCACAAACTCTTGAACTGAGTTCAAGTGCGAAATTGTTTGTCTCAACTTGAAGCAACATATACACAGATTGGACAACAATAAAGAGGTATGGGGTAGAGAAGGAACACAACACGAGATTTATGGATGTTCGAAGATAAAGCTCCTACGTCACCCCTTCTTCTCAAACATTGAGAAGGATATTCACTTAGAATATTCAACAACTTTATAATACGTGGAATAACCGAGGCTTATTTACTGCTCGTTATTGACTTACAACGCTCACTACTCACACATAATAAAATGAACTTGTAATACACTTAACACACTCTTACAATGCTTTATACGGTAAGTGAGCAAATATGATATGAGGATTTTTGGATTCAAATGTATCTTGCTATCTATTATTTTCTTGGTATCTTGTATGTGTTCTTGGTGTTCTGCTGTTGTTCTTCAAAACCTCTTAAATAGTGAAATATGACAACGGTCATATTTCTCATTCTCAACGGATATATGTATGGTAACCCTTTGATCCTTGATTCTGATTGGTTGGTCAAGAAGGTGCATCATGCATTTAATGCGTTTGATACTTCCCAAGTATCATATCAGCATGTATCTTTGTCTTCTATTGATTTGATCATCTAGAGTGGTTTGACAAATATCTGCTCCTTGTAAACTGTTATAAGACTTATACCGAAATTGGTGTCTGATTAGTTTTGGTAGTTTTTTGCTTCCCAAGGTATATCATCAGACTTGTAACAAAATGACAATGATATAGTCTGTATATTTGAAAGCTTCCTTCTGTATATTCCAAAAGTATTCTTAATTGCACCAAAATGGAAACTACCATTCGTTCCCAGTTTAAATATGTCTTAGCACAAGACTGGTTCTATATCTTGGAACTGATCGGTTAAGTTACCGGTCATTTTATGGATTGTCTTTGAATAGTAGCTTAGAATTATACCAAGTATTTTATCGGACAGACCACCGGTTGTGTCGTTTTTTCAATATCGATTGACCGGTCACACTAAGGAAGAATAGGGCCAATTTCTCTTCGATGTATGGATGATAGGTTTACCGATCATACAACTGAGCGGTAAAGCCGTTTTTCATTACTGAGTCGATCCTCTACTTGTTATGTTGTAAATATAGCCGAAAAAATAGTTTATTAGTTGATCCTAGTTTGAAGATATGAACGATCCTTGTATCTCCTGCACAAATGGTGTATTTGGTTAAGTTCTTTAGATAGTAAATTAGTTACTAATTAACTAATTAACTATCTATTTTATCTAACACAACCATAGAGGTGTTATATAAACATACGCTTGATTTGTTATAGACATACAAAGTTCTCTTATTGATATTTTACAAAGAGAGTCTAAAAGGGAAATGTAAAGGTTAAAAGTCTTGTAGTCCAACTGTAGCTTGTCCTTACACTAAAAACTTCTTGCTCTTCATTCATCTTGACCCTCTCGTATTCTTCAAGAATGATGGTCATGTTTCGCTCTTTTAGAATACACATTTGTGAGGCATTGTTCCATTTCTCGAGATATCTCGTATAAGCCTTGTCATCGATCGACCTATCTATAGCGATGACATTTCTCATATAAGGGGGCATAAAATCATGATCAAACTGTTTGTAGAGGTCGTGAATGTAGTAGAATGTAACCCATTTCAATCCCATAAATATGATCATGGGTATACCGTCCATCATGTATTCCATTCTCTTGATGTGGTACCATAGGAGTATATCCCTGACTTCAACATCATTTTCCACGAAGGGTCTAGGCAACGCCTTACTCATCCTTAGGTATTGAATATAAGGGGATAAGATATCTTTGGGACATATTGGCGACATGCATTCAAGCTTGTCAAGCAATCAGATGTAGAGGACCAGAGGTGAGCCTGTTTTGCTCAAAGAAGAGGTTAAGAACGAGTTGTTCAAACCCATCAATGTTTCATCCAAGATGATACCATATGGGTCTTTGTATACCCTACAAATGTGGTATGCTACCTCTAAGATTTTGAAAGATGGCTTATCATCCACTAGAGTCATGAAGAAATGGGCCGACATGACTGTCATTGTCATCAAGAAGGATCCCATAGTTTAGGGGAACTTGTCCATTCTTGATTTTCATTTTTTTCCATTTCTAGAAATCAATGATATTATTTTTGAGGATTGTCTCGGATGTTATTTTAGCAACAAGAGGTGGATATTCTCACCCTAAAGTCCTGGGTTCGATCCCGTCAGGCAACAAGTTTTATGCCTAGTTAAATGATTAAGTGTGTTTGCAGGCTATGTGCTTAATTTGTTGTCTCATTTCTTTTATATCCGTATTCTTCTTGCAAGAGCTTCCCCAAAATCATTGATTATACACGTGGTTTTAAGTGTAGAATGCTTTTATTGTCCATCATTATGATATCTCAAAACTCTTCTATGGTTGGACACATGGGTCTTTCTCCAATATAGTAAACTCGTCTGGTATGGACCCATCTCCTTTACATTTGTATCATGAAGGTGAGGTTTATTTTGAAGTTTGTGAACCACATGATGGGGGGTTAGTCTATAAATCTTATGGTTGCACTCGATTTTTGTGGAATATTTCAACCCACGGTATTAGCTCGACATCTGTTAGCATGGGAATTGTCTATGATTGGAAATTCAAAACATTTACAAACATGCATTTGTTTTGAAAAGAATGAACATGTTCGAGATTTTCTCATAGACTATCAATGCATACACATAATACATATATAGTAGTCACATAAGGGGTTGTGGTGATGAGGTTTTGGTTGTCTAGGCACAAAAAACAACCGACTTGGTGATAGTAACTAGTTTTTTGTTTAAAGTAGAATCATAAGAGAGTATCATTCACCGATAGTGAAGGGGGTAAAACCGTCTCCATAAACCAGGGAATATAAACTCATTTAGGAATTTTCTCCCACCTCCAAATTGAATGCGCACTATCGGACAATACATCGCCAAAGGGTGGGGTTGATCCCGTGCATTCTAGTTTTTAATCTCGCAATATCACTCAATTTGTAACAAGTTTCCATTTCTCATTGACAATCATTACATATAGGTCTAGAAATACCGATCTCGGTCGTGTACTTTTTTGCAAGTAAGAAGAGGGTGATATACCCTTCACACATAAAGTCTTTAAATAGGGTAAAACGTATGCGTCATTTTAGGCGTTGTACCTTTGAAGACAAGCCTATTAAGTTGAAAATGTGTTACAAACGTTTTAAAATCCAAGTTTATATTTTTTAGTTAAACATTTAATCCCCACTAGAATCGCGATAAATTTTGTAACCCCCGGAAAAACTCTTTTGTTATAAAGGCTTTGCGGAAAAAGCTCAAGGTTCGAGATTTTCAACCTCAGTTTGTGTATCAGGAATTTCCTTTTATATAAAACATTATTTAAAATAATTTCAAATGATCCCTGATAGCTTTTTGAAATTAATTAAAAATAATTAATTTTGGGGTTCAATTTTAAATAATCAAGGGATTTACGGTAATTAAATCACAATTTGATATTTTTAGAAATCCTTGTGTTTAAATTAATTATACATAAATAATAGAAAATATGAATTGTTTTTTAATAAAATTCGCCAATTAATTTTTGAAAATCAAGTAAAGTTGGCATACCTATATAAACGTATTGACAAAAGTTTCATTTAGTTCGTAGTTTGGTGATACTCGAAAAAGGGCTTTCGCGCTTCATCCTCTGTACGCGTTTAGAAAACGGTCTCTACTTTTAATGTTGGCTTTGAAAATCGATTGTATAACATTTGAGTTTTAATAAATTATTCTTTTGGTCCTATTCATTCTTCTAGGTTTTAGCGTTATTTAAAATATTGAAACAACAATATTTAAATGATGATACTTATTGCTCGTGATAACTAGAGAGGATTATACATGAAGAATATCAGTCATTTTTAAGGGTGTTAGGGTTTAGAAATAAACACATAATTGGCCTTAGGCAAAATATTTTTAGTGGAAACATCCCAAAAATATTTTGAAATAATTTTCTAATTTTTCGGGAATTTTAAAAAATTGTTTGGGGTCCGTAAATTACAAAAATAATTTTAGATTTTGAAAAGTGGAACCAAACAAACCTTAGAACAAGAACACTAGGCCCTTTGTCCATTTTTCTGGGTAGGGGTCTAAAAACCCTCGGTCTTGGTCAAGGAGCCTCTTGGTCAAGGCTCGAGATCTTCATTTGAAGTGCCAAAGTCCCTCGAGGGTCAATTTGTTAAGGTCTCTCGGTCCTTGGCTGAAATTACTAGTCTAGGTGTGTAAACTCGCTGGTCCTAGGTTAGCTCCAGGCTAAAATCATCGGTCTTAGGTTCATAGATACTCAGTCCTAAGTTGAACCTCTCGGTCCTAGATCAAGAACATCGGTCGGACCTCTCGGTAATGTTGAAGTTCTTGATCTTGGGTCTCGGTCCTAGGTTCAAATTTCTCTGTCTTAGTTCTCGGTCTAAACCGAGGATCCTCGGTCGGATCTCTCGATCCTAAGCTAATAAGCCTCGGTCCTTAAGAAATGCAAGTTTCATTTTTTAAAATTTGATTTTTTAGCTTTAATTATTTGATCCAAAGGTTTGGGTAGCTTCACAAGCTTCCAAGAACATGTTGATCATCAAGGTACCAATCAACCTGGAGGATGATCAAATCGATCAAAATAATTTGTGATCAAAATTTGAGTTTTTGATTTTAAAGTTGTTTTGAAGGGAAATAAACTACCCAATAACTTACTTATATCCCATATACTTGATTGATATCAAAACAAGAATACTGACGGTTCATTTTCACCAAATCAAGATCTAAAAATTTTCATTTATTTTGAAAATATTGATTTTGATCAAACATTACCGAAATGGATCAAATATGAGTCAAACAATTTCCCAACATCATTACAATCATGTTGGGATGCTTTTTGGGCTTTAATTTTGTTAGATAAAATAGATAGTTAATTAGTAAGTAATTAACTATCTAAAGAACTTAACTAAATCCACTATTTGTGCAGGAGATGCAAGGATCAGTCATATCTTTAAATCGGCTTTATCACTCTATCCCGGTCGACCGATATAAAAAAGGTGGCGCAAACTAGGATCAACTAAACAAACTATTTATTCGGCTATCTTTACAACGGAACAAGTAGAGGATCGGTTCAGTAGTGAAAATGGCTTTACCGCTCATTTGTTTGATCGGTAAACCTATCATCTGCAATTCGAAGAGAAATCGGCTCATATTATTCCTTAGTGTGACCGGTCGACCGATATTGAAAAGACGACGCAACCGGTGGTCAGTCCGATAAAATACTTGGTATAATTCTAAGCTCCTATTCAAAGACAATTCATAAAATGACCGGTAGCTTGACCAATCAGATCCAATATATGGAACTAGTCTTGTGCTAAGATAGATTTAAAATGGGAACGACTGGCAGTTTCCATTTTGGTGCAATTCAAAATACTTTGGGAATATATAGAAGGATGCTTTCAAATATACAGATTGTATCATTGCCATTTTGATACAAATCTAATGATATACCTTGGGAAGCAAAAAACTGCCAAAAGTAACCTGACACCTATTTCGGTATAAGTCTAACAATAGTTTATAAGGAGCAGATATTTGTCAAACCGCTCCAAATGATCAAATCAATAGAAGACAAAGATACATGCTCATATGATACTTGGGAAGTATCAAATGCATTAAATGCCATGCTGTACCTTCTTGTCAAATAAATCAGAATCAAGGATCAAAAGGCTACCATGCATATATTCGTTGAGAATGAGAAATATGACCATTGTCATATTTCACTATTTAAGAGGTCTGAAGAACATCAGCATGGCATAGATGAACACATACAAGATACCAAGAAAATAACAAATAGAAAGATACAATCGAATCTAAAAAGCCTTAGATCATATTTGCTCACTTATTGTCTAAAGCATTGTAAGAGTGTGTTAAGTATATTACAAGTTCATTTTATTCTGTGTGAGTAGTGAGCGTTGTAAGTCAATAACGAGCAGTAAATAAGCATCGGTTATTCGACGTATTGTAAAGTTTGTGACAATGTTTGAAAAGAAGGGGTGATGTAGGAGCTTTATCTCTGAACATCCATAAATCATGTGTTGTGTTCCTTCTCTACCTCATACCTCTTTGTTGTTGTCCAATCCGTGTTTGTGTTGTTTCAAGTTGAAACAAACAATTCCGCACTTGAACTCGATTCAAGAGTTTGTGACAACTTGTGTAGTATTGAGATCGATATTAACTTCTAACCGAGTTATTATCACCTTACGTATTGTGTAAGCGTTCGTCCTAGCGAGACCCCCAGTCTCCTTCGACTATCCCGATCCTAACAGATTCAACATAATTAACCTAAGAATAGCAATTTAAAATTAAAATTTAGGTTTTTTTTTCAGACCGATTAATCAGTTTTATATTATCTAGATAGTTTCTAATGATCATATGATTAATATTTAATTTAAATACCATAAACAACAATCATACAAGCTTATGCAATTTAAAATATAAAAAATTCAAATTCAAACTATAAATATTAATTAGAGGGTGATTGTATCCTTACCATGGATTGGAGAAAACTTCTTAGACCTTATGGAAGTTATTGGGATGCTCAGATCCAAGCTTTAAGGTCTTATTTAAAGTTTTCAAAAAATCTGAAATCTTCAAATTTTAATGGCTGATTTCTAAAAATTGATGATTAGGTGGAGAGTGGATATCTTGCCTTCGGATCGACTTAGGGGGCTATTTATAGTTGTCCAAGGTTGGTTGAGGGTTCAATTGGACTGAATCAACAAAAATCTATTAATGGTATTTTGGCTGTTCTGTCTCAAGTTGGCCGAAATAGTGATGGATCATCCTTATTCTTGTAGGAGAAATGATTACCTATTGTGATCATTTCAGACTTTAAATCATCCAACACGGTTGACTAACAAGGGAGTTCAAAAGAGGAAAAATCAATGACAGATCTTTGATGTTTATCCCTCTAGGGACGCATTAAAGACGAAGGTGGTGCCTAAAACAACGTCGTTTCATGCGCTTTAGCGCGTTCCGTTGGTGTTTTGTCAGGGCGACATGTGTCTGGGTTAGCAAATGGATAATGGGCGTTACTCGATCAGTTGCGGCGTGGACATGCGTTTCTTTTATTGCAGTGGGCTACACGGGTACACCATGAGCGTTAGATGGAGACCTGATGCTCATACGATGGCTTTGGTTGCGGCTTTAGCTTTAACTCTCGATTTCGGCTACACGTGATTGTGAATTTATTTATTTTTGAAATACTTAAGGGTTTGTTTGAAATTTATTTTTCTTTCACCCTTTTGATTTTAAATTTAATATTTTTAATTCACAAAATATTAAAATAAATATGGTAGATATTATACCATTTTTTTTTACATATTTTAGGGTTTATTAAATAATTTTGGGGAATGAAATGGATACCTCATTTCATTCTAAATTACTAATTTTAATCTCTAATTTTTTCTAAAATTGTTTTAAGATAAATGAGTACAACATTCATCCCAAATAATTTTATTTTTACTATTTTGACCATTTCCTTAATTAGGCTTTAACTATCAACTTGATTAGCCTAATTAATTATTTTAATTGGTTTTTTTTGGTCATGGGGTTAATTATTTTTATTTTATTTATTCGAAATAAATAAAAATAATTATTTTAAATATTTTAAATTGGTGTGTAGATTTTTAGTGTTTACAATATTTTATCTTAAAACCTTTAAGGTTTGTTTGAAATTGATTTTCTTTCACCTTTTGGCTTTAATTTTAATCATTTTACATACACAAAATATTAAAATAAATATGACAAATATTTTGCCAATTAATATTTTATTATATATTTTACTGTTAAATAAATAATTTATAATGAGGGTGTTTAGAAAGATAGAACATGTAGAGTGCTGATATTGGAATGACCTGGTGATGTTGTGTATAACAGTTCGTCGAGATATTTCCAAGCGTTTCTTAAAGATCTTTCTTTAATGATTATCATAACAAGAATAGTTTTTGGGAATCTTATTTTACAGATCTTAATAAAGTACCTGTAAAATCAATGGGATAATGATAAAGGGATAATCAAAGGTATTGAAACATCAATGCCTATTTAGCATGAATACCAACAATTTATTCAAGATTTAATCATGTATAAATGGATAAGGGTTTAATGTCATGAGACATGTAAGGGAATATGAAAGTTTTAGAAACTTTCATGTGAGTTACTAACAAGTAACACTCAAGACAATCATATGTGTACGATCGTGAGACTATCAACAAATAAGTCTTGGTTAAAGCTAACAAGATTTCTTAGGTGTCTTACTAACAAGTAATGTGTTGAGCGATCATATACAAATAATCAGGGTACTATATACAAATATATTGGTCACGGAAGCTTGACGAACTTGCCACGAAGGTCACTCACAGGTGAGGTCGAAGACGATAATGTATAAATGACTATGGTACTACCAACAAATAGATTTTTGTGTTCTTAGAAATTAAAAGAGGAGTACTTATTATGAAATAGGATTTCAAGACTCTTTATTATGAATTTATAATTATTTGGATTAAATTACATTTAATTTATTTATCCAAATTTCCATTTCCATTTAATTAATGGAATTAGCTTAAAATTCCAACAATCCCCCATATTAATGGAAATTGAAAGATTAACCCGGTGAAAGTTTCAATAGTTGAATCATACAAAGGATGTGAATGTGTAACCCATTGAATATTTTTTTTTATGAAAGTATATAACTTTAATAGCCGATTAGTAGACTCGATATCCTAGAACTATTATGTCATTTATGTAAACGATTACACACTTTCACATAGAATTATTCCTGATACATGTCAAACTCTCATAGTTGTGTCCGTTTTGTCCATAGAACACGCGCATGATTCTGTGAGAGGTTCTAGAATTGAGCTGTACAATTTTTTCGAAGCGGCCCACTTCTCCCTCACAAAGGCGATCTCTTTGCTCACAAAATATCATTAAAAGTGATTTGCTAATCATCGTTAAAATATATATTGTTTTATTGTAAGATTAATCCTCAACAATAATCTTTCAAGTTAGTACAATTAGGTTTTCTCATTGAACCTAGTTCTTAAGATCTCCAATCTGCATAGGTTGGGTTTTCCTTCATACCAACTTATAGTAGGCTCATCTCTTTAAAAGACTTTCAAAAAAACTCTCTTTTTAATAGTTTGGTTAGTGGATCCACAATGTTATTCTTGCCTAATATAGTCAAATGTGATAACTCTTTTAGAGTGTACAGTCTAATGATATTATGTCTAAGACGTGTATGTCTAGATTTGTCCTTTACTATAAGTTTGTCTAATTTCATATCATTGTCACAATAATTAGAAATTTTCTTCTAGACAATCTTGGAATATCTTCTAATAAATATAGTCATTCATACATACTTATCATTTAAACAATCTTTTGTGAAAATATTGTTTTACTTAACAACTAGTAGACAAAATGTCTTTGAACTATTATGCCTTCATGTAAACGATTACATATTTCACAAAAAATATATTTTTCGTTAGAAGATTTCTACCCATATAGTTGCACTTTCAAGTGTAAACTTATTCACTTGTAGATGTAAAGTCTTTCATATCACTTTATCATTTGATAAAAAAACATGATACATTGTTAGTGCAACTCACATCCTTAGTGGATTATATCATTTTTATCGTAATTTCTAATGATAAAAATATCGTATAAAAACACATAATGAAATAAACACTTTCATTTTCTTTATGATATACACAATTTTCACATTTAATAAATTTTCAGTTAAAATTAAAATATGATCAAAATATTTCATACTATTTTTGTAAATATTGTTATAAGTCATACAAAACTTTACAAGCTAAATTTTCTTTATTAATTCATTTTCATAAAATATATTTTGAAGATATTTGTTCTTCAAATTTGTATGAAAACAATATTAACGAAAAACATGTCTTGATTTTTGACCCTCAAAAAATTAAATTGAGCACCAACTAAACAAATTTAAACAAGACATTTTCTTGTTATTTTAAATTGCGCAACTTTAATTTTTTAGAAAACATATTTCTCTAATAATATATCATCCTTTTATTTATTATAACATACACAATAATAGTGTGTTATTATTAATAAAAATATTTGTCACTACATTTGTATTGGTACCTTTTAAAACACTTATCAATGTGAATTAAATCCAAAGTTTTTTTAATTAAGAGATTGCCACACAATCCAAAGTTAACTATTATTGTGAATATTTAATTGAATAAATCATTCATATATAATTTCTATATAAGAGATTATAATACTTATTCATATAAAACCATTCTTCACACAAGCTCTATTTAAGAAACTATAATGTTGAATCAATTAAAATATTCATTTCAACATAGTATTTCTATAAAATAAATTAGAATATTTAATCAAATAAATATTCATCATCATGTCACTTTATTTCTACAAAAGAAATCAAAATGTTTCAAGCATCTTTGGATGTAGCCGTTGGAACATTTATTTTTGGTTGCACGTTTGTATCCGATGATGTCGACAACCATTTCTCAAATCAATTAAGATTTTTCCTTGTAAGACCAAATCAAACAAGATCTTATTATTGAGATCTAGAACCAAATAGTCCTCTCTATTAATATCTCATAATTATGAGACTTCTTTTTGGCTCTTCAAATTCAACCTACACAACTCTTCAACTTCAAATTCAATCTACACTTTATCTCTATTTCAACATTTAATTTCCTTTAATTAGAATTCCTTGACTCAACCCTTTTAACAAACAAATATATATACATTTAAAATGATATCTGAATACCATAATAAAATTGTAGTATATAAAATAAATAGATCATCTCTTCTTAGTTAGTATTCACCATCACACCTTCTTATTAATTATCTACGTTTAAGTTTGTATGTTTTATAATTATTTATTTTAAAACTAAAACCATCTGTTTTAATTATAATTAATTTTAATTATTATTAATAAATATAACCATTAATTTTATGAAAATTATAGTCTAACCTCTTTATTACCTTTTCATTTATTACTAATAATAATTTTAGTATCTATGAAACTTTTAATTAAAAAGAAAACAAAGTATTGTTTTCTAATTTATTTTGAAGATAATGTTTGTATATTTAATATACAAATTTTTTTGAGAAAATCTATATGTAACACATATATTAGTTTACAAAATTAAATTTTTGTCAACACAAGAAAAATATGTTAATAATCAATATATATATATATATATATATATATATATAATAAAGATTTATCTTTATTAGTAATCTACTCCTTTTAAGATAAATAATTTCAACTTGTCGAAATAAGGCATCATATCTTTTGCAACATCGCAACTCGTATTTTTGAAACATCAAAGTTAAAGAATTTCGACGAGAAAAGCTACTAAATAACTTAGCACATGAAACTGTTTTAAGATTGTTAGAAATCTTATCTTGAAATAACAAAAAAATATATAAATGATGCTACAAATAAATTAATTAATCACAATATTACAAAGAACGATATCACCGAATAAAATGATGATTCGAGGCATGTGCTTAGCACATTTCCCTTAAAATAGTTCCACCGTCTCCCTTTATGCTAGAGTTTATCGTAGATGACTGTCTCTCAAGGTAAAATGAATCTAGTAGTGATTCAACAATGCAATTTTTACGTAGTGAACATGACAAAGTACTTGAATTGATCACCGGTTTTCAACGGAAATATGACGAGTCAAAAACTCGAAGAACACTCGACTAAGTGAAGAGCTAAAAAAACACTCAACTGAGTTAAGAACTCGAAGAACACTTAAGAAAACAAAGAAAATACATTTTGAATTCTAGAGAGATAATGAAATGAGTGAAGAACAGATATGAGATATTTTCATAGTTCCAACATGAAGGGGATATTTATAGCTGTAAATTAAACCATCACATTAAATTCATTTATCAATTCAACCACTGTCATTCTTAGACTCTTGACATTTCAAGACTCTTGGCATTCCATTTTATCCACTAGCATTAAATTTCACTAAAAATTTACATTTGAATTTGGTATGAATTTATATTTATTTGAATTAAATTACATTTAATTTATTTATCCAAATTCTCATTTCTATTTAATTAATGAAATTAGTTTAAAATTCCAACAGAAACTGGCATTGCACAATGTTTCTCTTCAAACAACCGATTAATTAAGCCATGCTCATCCATTGTTGCATCCGATCAATAAGACCAATGCCCCACTGATGTTGCCGAAGCTTGCGACCAAGAGGATGAACTTTGATGCTTGCTGCCCGACCATGAATTATTTGATGCATGTTGGTCACACGATGCGGCACCCAATCGAAGAAAAGAGGCTGACCGTGATGCCTTGATGCTGCTGCACCAGTCGACCGAGTACCCTTTCTATTTCCGTGTTGTAGTTGCATCCGAACGAGAGCTCTCTAAGTGACCAATTTTCTTCGGTCGCAACTGGTTTGTTTCCTTATTCTCGGTTTTATTTTGCTTTGATTTGAGTTTTTTTTTGTTTTGTTGGTTTTAAATATTGTATATAAGTTTGTGATTACTTAATCCTAGGTTAGAAAAATATAAAACTGTAAAGATATAAACACTTAATCTTATATAAAATTTTACCTATATAATCCTAAAAATATAATAGACTTAGAATAACATTAAACATGAGATTTTTAAATTCTTAGTTTCTTAACCTTTAGGATAATTATTAGGTGATGATTTATTTTCTTAGACTTTAGGTTGTTCTTTATTTTTTTGTAAATTCTTGTCATTTATTGCATTTATTTTCTTATAAAAACACAAAAGAATTCACATTAAAGTGAGTACAAAAATCACCCTTAGTTGTACGGTATAAAAAATAAGAAAAACATAAAAAGTAAACCTAATGTATATTTTAAAAAGTCCAAAATCAAAATAATAAAGACCTAAGGGGCGTTGTGGAACATAACTTGCTATTTCTTTGGCTCTTTCTCACATGTAAACAAACGTCGAACTCACATGAATCTCTAATTGTGGCGTGCATACGGTTAATTTATTTTCCTAATTTAAAAAAATTAGGTGACAACTCTCTAGTCATGAGGTTGTTAAAATAAAATAAAAAAAATCTAAATATGCATATGATTGACTTCCCATTAATTATCTCAATCTTTACTAGATTCAACGAAATGTTAAGTTATGAAGTATCTATTAAACCTTACTTTCTACTCTAATTTTTTCAATAACATAAAATTAATTTCCTTCACGAATAACATCTTTCTTAATAAAGAAAATCCCATCAAACAAAGTGGCGACTCACTAGTCGTGCTCAAAGTTGGACTTCATTGTTATTCAAGGATGACAATTGTTTTTATCCGGACGCTGAGAGGAATAAGACGAAGTCAGGTCACCAACATGCGTTGGGCGCAGTCTATGGAGTTCCGTCAACGTTCCGTTAGGCTGGTTCATTCTATGCCTTTCTATCAACCTGGGCATTGGCCCCTACGTTTGCCATGCTAGCCGCGCGCTGGGATTCCGTGTGGCCTAGGCCTAGTTTGATTTGGGCCAAACAACTATGATCCCGTTTTGCCTTTTCTTCTTTATTTATTTTATATTTTTTTTATTAGGGAATAATATTATATTTATACTTAATGTTTTGGTCATTTTTTATATTCATCCATAACTTAAAAATCTGTTATTTATATATACTTAACGTTGCTAAAAGTTTTTAAATTTATTAAACTAACTATAATTAAATGCTGGTGCTAAATTGTTTTTATATGTGACTTTCTTTATTTTTCAATAAATAATACTAATTCAATTTAATTATCAAACATGACACTAACTTAATTAAGTCCTTCGGCTCTACTTCCGGTAACTTTTTATTTTCTTTCTTCTTCCTAAGGCTCATTACATTCTTGGTCAGCAACACAAATCTGATCCATCTGAAATGATTTTTTTATTATTTTGGCACCAGAGTTACTAACATTTGCAATCAGCTGAGGGCAAGCCACAATCATAGACTCGTCTCTTTTACCAAATATAACTAACACATTAAACGTTGATCAATCGACGTCCCTTCTTCCTTCTTGTCTTGAATAATTGTTCCATTGATCCAATCTGACTTGTAATGACCTAAAAATGATTAGTATACCTAGAAATGATTGCATCTATTTTGTTTCCTTTATCATTAACGATAACTACTTATAAGATACCGGAACAAATCACCTAAGCTCCCATCAAATACTAATAAACTACGATACAAATGTGGTACCAAAAATTAAATCCCTTTTGGAAAGCAGAGAGATGAAGAACAAATGAAAAAAAATGGAATGAAAAAGAGTTTGCAGTATTATCATCGATCGGAAGAAGAAATTAGCTCTATTAAGCAAAACCAAACCAAAGAGGGAAATAAAGATGAACTGAGAAGAATGAGAAAACTGACAGAATATGTAAACTTGAGACAAGATTGAAAAATCACCGTGTGTATTTGGTGAGAGTATATTCACATATATATATACACCCGTAGGATATTGTATTATCTCTATTACCTAAAATACAGGATATTATCTCTATTACTTAAAATACATGATCAAATCAATTAGTATCAAATCAACTAATTCAACTCAATTAGTATTATCTCTATTACCCCTGTCAAGCGTTGGGTGGGGTGAAGACACACGCAAAGCTTGGACTGTAGAAACTCTGTTGGGTCAAATTATTTTGAGTAAGTGTTGAAATAATTTGACTATTGGAATTTTGATGATGAATGAATTATATATGCGTCTAACTGTTTTTGATGCAGGTGTACCGAAATCAGATTTTATAATACTTGGTTCTAATGAGGCTCATTAGACCGATTTGGTATTAGATGCATGGTATTAGACGTGCAGTGTAATGGCTTAGTAATTAAACGTGCAGTCTAACTCGTGGAGTTAGACGTACAGTCTAATGGATTCATAATTAGACGTGCAGTCTAATGGATCCGTAATTAGACGTGCAGTCTAACTCGTGGAGTTAGACGTGTAGTCTAATGAATCCGTAATTAGACGTGTAGTCTAATGGTTCAGACGTGCAGTCTAACTCATGGAGTTAGATGTGCAGTCTAATGGATCCGTAATTAGACGTGCAGTCTAATGGATTCGTAATTAGACGTGCAATCTAACTCATGGAGTTAGACGTGCAGTCTAATGGATCCGTAATTAGACGTGTAGTCTAACTCGTGGAGTTAGACGTTTAGTCTAATGAATCCGTAATTAGACGTGTAGTCTAATGGATCAGACTTGCAGTCTAATGGATTCGTAATTAGACGTGCAATCTAACTCATGGAGTTAGACGTGCAGTCTAACTCGTGGAGTTAGACATGCAGTCTAATGAATCCGTAATTAGACGTATAATCTAACTTGCGGAGTTAAACGTGCAGTCTAATGAATTGTGAAAGTTAGACGTGTAGTCTAACTCCTTCAGACTAGTCTGAAGTAGAACCGTAATTGACGTACAATCTAATGGAAAGAGAAAGTTAAACGTGCAGTCTAACTCCTTCAGATTAGTCTGAAGTGATTGTAATTAGACGTAAGTCTAATCCCATTAGACCAGGTGGTCAAATGAATTATGTTATTAGACGGGGACGCTTGATTTCATTAGACGAGGTCGTCTAATTGAAATACGTCTAATGCCATGCTTAAGAAGAATGCTTGAAGCTAGCACCCGCCTACCCACGTGCTATAGTTGTACGCTACTCCTGCTCCACTTTCCAGTGAAGATCAGTACGACAACCAGATGCAACCAATTAACTAATGACACGTAAGCGAATATCCTTCACACTACTTGTTTTGTAGGTATATCTATGAATAATATTCGGCGCACTACTTGTTGTGTACGAACACGATCCTTGTATTCAGAGTCTGCTGTGTACTATGGAGGTGTTCCAATGGAAGAGTGACACATATTATTATGAAGATTCGACCGTTGGTACCTGTTCATATTTAAAGATTCTTAAGGACAACGTAAGAATAGCTAGAACTTAGAGCGAACAAGCCTGAATCAAGAGAGGGAAATTAATCTTTTGAACTTTGAAATCGTTAGCTGCTTTCATGAGTATACTGTGTGTTAATCAAGAAAGAGTTAGAATCAAAAGCATTCTTTAGCTAAGTGATATTCTTCATCTTGTAAGTTGGACAGAGTGTGTTCTGTTCAACAATGAGCTAAGTGTGTGCAAATTGTATTTGATTCAAATCATATTATAGTGAATCCTTCCGGTGGTTTAAAGAAGGAGTGATGTAGGAGAGTTTGCTCCGAACATCCATAAACAAATTGTTGTGTCTTTTCATTTCTGTCACCCTCTCATTCTTCATCTTAAGCTTCAAACCTATGTAAACATTTCCGCACTTGATTTTGTTTGAAGTGTTTACAAGGGTTTGCGTATAATAGAAAGTGAATTAAATCCCTAACAAGATTTCTTTCAAACATTTTTTCATAAGCCTTCATCAATCGCCAGACCCCCGTCTCTATTGATTAAGCCGATCCTATCAATTTGTATCAGAGCAAGGTTTTCTATTCTCAAGCTCAAAGATCCTGAATCATGTATATCATCAATGAGATCCCTATTCTGTCAAGAGATAACTTTGAATATTGGATGATGAGAATGCAAGCTCACTTGGCTGCCTTTGATTGTGATATGTGGAGCGTCATTACTGATGGCCCCATAAAGATTTCGAAGCCAAGAAGTGAGTGGACTACTGAAGACAAGATGACCAACAACCTGTATAATGTTGCTCGGAACATTTTGTATCAGTCGATCAACATGAACATCCTCTATGAAATCAAGTTCTGTTTATCTGCTAAAGAGATATGAGATAAGCTTACTCAGATCTATGGTAGAAACGTTCAAGCAAAGAAGGATCAAAAAGTTTTGATGTGTGTTGAAAATAAATCCAAATGGGCTGATAGCGACTCAGAGGAATCTCTTGCTGAAAGAGAGACTAAAGTTGTTACATGTTTGATGGCAGATGACCAATCCAAGGTAAATGACGTCTCTACCCTAGAATTTACAAACGAAGAGTTAACTAATGCACTCAATGAAATGGTCATTGAGTACAAAAAGTTAACTGAATCTTTTTACGAAATGAAATTAAAATATGAATCAACTTTTCTTTCTTCTAACAAAGAATCTGAATCAAATATTTTTGACAAAAACATAGCAGAGATCTAATTTGAGAATGAGATGCTTAGAGAACAGATTCAAATTCTTTCATCTGAAAACAAGAGGTTAAACTATGTTGTCAGTGCATGGACAAGGTCCGGAGATGCTGTCAAACATCAGATTAGTATGTTAAAACTTGCTGGATCTAGATCCGGTCTAGGATTTGACAGCAATGACCCTAACATGTCCTGCAAAATGTCAAATTCAGCAAATGACAAGCTTAAGCCAATAAGCTTTGTTAAAGGGAGTTTGACTGATAGTGAATCTGATCTTATTCACGAAGAAGTAGCTTTAAAAAATGAAATAACTTATGTTCCTCCGACTGTTAGCTGGATGAAAAATAAGTTAGAAGCAGCCATCAAGTCTGGCAATCTAAAATCTGACTCAAAGTCAAGGAGTTTTAAAAGAAAGTCTTCTTCAAAAACTAAGGGATCAGTGGCTAGCAGAAAGTCGTCTTCTAAGTCAAAAACATACACATTAATCACAACACAAAATAGGAAATCCATCAGAATAACTCAAATATGGATTCCTAAGGTACTGATTGACTGAGAACCCAATTAAAAGTGGGTACCAAAAGATTGTAAATTTTTATCTATACAAATAAACGATGGGCTGGAGGAATCTGTATGGTATCTTGATAGCGAATATTCCAGGCATATGACAGGAAATAGACGACTTCTTACTGATATAGCAGATTGCTCTGGACCTAAGATTACCTTTGGTGACAACAAGAAGGGTAAGACCATGGGTAAGGGTAAGATTATCCATGGTAAGCTAACCATTAATGACGTGCTACTTGTAGACAATCTGTGTTATAACTTGATCACTATTAGTTAGTTAATGGTTTGTCAGTAGATTTTCAAACTCATGCATATCTAGTTAAAGACCAAGATGAAAATACTTTGTTAACAGGTAGTAGAGTAGGAAACTCATACAAAATGAATTGGAAAAAAGAATCTTCTGATCCTATGTGCATGATTGCCAAAAATAACCAGAAATGGTTATGGCATAAAAGGTTAAATCATCTGAATTTCAAAACTATTAACAACATATGTTCAAACAACTTAGTTATTGGATTACCTAAATTACAGTTTGCTAAGGACAAGGTATGTCCTGCTTGCCAGTTAGGTAAACAGGGCAGATCATCGTTCAAAAGTAAAGGGAAACCCCAATCCAGCCGTTGCCTAAAACTGTTACATATGGATCTGTTTGGTCAATTTCCTGTAAAAAGTTTAGGAGGAATGAGATTTTCCCTAATTGTTATTGATGATTTTTCTCGATTTACATGGGTTGCATTTTTGTCATCAAAGTATAAAACTGCTGAAAACTTGATTGGAATATTTAAAAGAATTCAGAATCATAAATTGTTGAATATTGCATGCATTAGAAGTGATCAGGGAACTGAGTTCACTAACAGATACCTATCATCTTATCTCGAGGAGACTGGAATTAGGCACGAGTTGTCTAGCGCTAGAATTCCACAGCAAAACGGCATTGCTGAGAGAAGAGTGAGGACTCTGAAGGAAGCAATGAGATATATGCTAGCTGAATCATACGTGCCTCAGATGTTTTGGGCGGAAGCCATAAGCACTGCTTGCTATACACAAAATCGGTCAATAATCAACAAACGTTTTGATAAAACTCTCTATGAACTGTATTATGGGAGAATTCCCACAGTTTCTTATTTTAAGATATTTGGGTGTAAATGTTTTATTCATAACAATGGAAAGGTTTATCTGACCGCTTTTGATGCTAAAGCAGATGAGGGATTGATGTTGGGATATTCGTCAGTAAGCAAGGCTTACAGAGTATACAACAAAAAAACACAGACAATTGAGGAATCCCTCCATGTAGTTTTTGATGAGCCTATTGAGAGCAAATCTATTGAACCCATTGATCTTGCTGACAGACTAAAAGAGACAAGTCTTGAGTCTGTGAGTGAAGAAGAAGAAACTATAGACAAGCAGATTGCCTTGTCTGATCTAGTGGCTGATCCGGTTGAGGTTCAACCCGACGTACAAACTTCTGTTCAACAAGATGTTGAGAGTTTAGATGTCGTGGAGTCACCCGTTCAGATGACCAACCCTCTTGTATCCAACTTCAGATGAAACATAAATCATCCACCAGAATTGACCATCGGAAATCCTTTCTCTCCTCGAAGGACAAGACGTCAACTGATGGATGAAATGGCCAATTCTTCATTTATTTCTCAGATTGAACCCAAGAAAATTGGTGAAGCTGTAGTTGATCCAGATTGGATCAATGCTATGCAGGAGGAGTTAAACCAATTTGTGAGAAATAAAGTGTGACATCTTACCCCTAGACCAACTGATAAGTCAGTTATAGGAACAAGATGGGTCTTTAAAACAAGCTTAGTGAAGATGGTTTAGTCATTATAAACAAAGCTCGTTTAGTTGCTCAAGGATACAGACAGGAGGAAGGTATAGATTTTGATGAGTCTTTTGCACCTGTAGCAAGACTTGAGGCAAGTAGAATCTTCATAGCATATGCATCATTTAAGAACTTTAAGGTCTTTCAAATGGATGTGAAAAGTGCATTTTTAAATGGGAAATTGAGTGAAAAAGTATATGTTGAGCAACCCTCTAGGTTTGTAGATCATGTGTTACCTAATCATGATTATAAGCTTGATAAAGCATTGTATGGTCTGAAACAAGCTCCTATAGCTTGGTATGACACTTTAACTGAATTTTTGTTTGATTATGATTTTGTTATTGAAACAGTGGATAAAACCTTGTTTAGATTCACTAAAGACTCTCACATTCTACTTGTTCAAATATATGTTGATGACATTATTTTCAGTTCAACTAACCCCAAACTATGTGAGAAATTTTATAAACTGATGCAGGACATATTTCAAATGAGCATGATGGGAGAATTAACATTCTTCCTTGGGCTTCAAGTCCATTAGTTAGAAGAAGGGACCCTCATCAATCAGGCCAAATACACCAAAGAACTGCTAAAGAAGTTTGGAATGAAGAACTGTTGTTCTGCAGCTACTCCAATGAGCTCCTCTAGTAAACTGGATAAAGATGAAGGTGACCAAAGTGTCGATGTAACAACATATAGAGGACTCATCGGATCCTTGCTATATGTGACTGTTAACAGGCCAAACATTCAGTTTTTCGTTGGAGTTTGTGGCATATTTCAGGCTAATCCTAAACTTTATCACTTTACTGCTGCTAAACGTATTCTGAAATACTTAAAGGGAACTCATAATGTGGGACTGTGGTATCCGAAGGATTCCAGTTTCAATTTGACCAGTTTCTCAGATGCAGATTATGTAGGGTGCAAAATTGATAGAAAAAGCACAAGTGGAACTTTCCAGTTCCTTGGAGATCGTTTAATCTCATGGTTCAGCAAGAAACAGACGTAAGTTACCACGTTTACAGCAGAAGAAGAGTATCTTGCAGCTGGTAGCTGTTGCTCTCAGATCTTGTGGATTCAACAACAGCTCAATGACTATGGGATTGAGGCTGAAGAATTTCCAATTTTCTACGACAACACTAGTGCTATTGCAATCACTTACAATTCAGTTCTGCATTCTCGGACAAAGCATATTGAAATCAGACATCATTTTATCCATGAACACGTCAATCAGAAGCAGATTCGTCTTGAATATGTTCCCACAGATCAATAAACGACAAACATCTTCACGAAGCCTTTGCCCGAGGCTAAGTTCTATCATTTTAGAAATATTTTAGGTCTTGTTGATCTTGTTTGATGTGATTACGTGCATAAATTGAGGGGGAACGTATTGTTCAAAACGTAACTAAATAGACATGAAAAAATAGAGGTCTTAATACGTCTTAAGGATTAGGGGTTTGAAAAACACAACTACTTAGACGTATGTCTACTCTAGCAGTTTAATCTTCCTTTGGAATATTTTTCTTGATTTATTAATCTGCGTGGTTAGACGCATACGTCTAATAGACGTTCTTACGTCATGAGCAAGTGGTTGCTCACGTTTAAACAGACACACGTGGTGCACGTGGTGTTCCTGCATAATTAGACGTATACGTCTAATAGACGGATTTCAAAATAGAAGTTGAAAATGTGAAAAGGAGAATAAACGTCTAACTACTCGTGTAATTGGACCATTCATCTTCTAGCCATTCGGACAACTGTCTTTTGATTATGTATCTGCTCATGTACTTATTCTCGCCAAATATCAAATCAGTCATTCCACAAAAGGATTTAAGCCATGTGTCTCTCAATACATAAAGAATGACTAATATTTCTGATAACTTTAGTCTGTATATTTAGTATTAACTGTGCATTTTCATGATTAATATTAAATGATGCGTCCCTTGGGAATAGATTTCTGATTTTTTGACAGTAGATATGATCATTGCATATTAACTACATTATATGTTTTTTGTATTTAATGTGTGATATTACTCAAATGGCTAAGTACTTCAAAATCTGTGTCTCTCTCTAGAATTTGAATCGTCTAGTTCTTGTTCACCTAGTCGAAATGTCTTCATTCTCTCCGAAATGTCTTCAAGTGGATTTCAGATCTATATCCACATTGAAATCACCTGGAATGCACAAAATGTTTGAGTCATTGAAAGCCTCTAGGCTACGAAAGTTCCTCACCCCTCATCCTATTTATCACGAACAGTTGGTTCGTGAATTCTTCGAAACAGCCGGTTTCTATCAGAACAAATTTATTGTTGGGATTGTTATGGGCAAGATGATCTGTATCTCCGAATGTTCGTTCGGTATGTTCTTCAAACTTTCCAATGTAGGTAATAATGAGTTTTCACCCTCTCCTCCTTAAATTATGTTCACAATGATGAAAGTATTCTCTAATTCTCCCATATGGATATTCACGGGAAGAAAAGCTTCCTGGAAGATGAATTTGCTCTTCTTAGCGACATCATCTCAAAATCTCTTCTCTCCAAAGAATCTTTTTACAAGTATTGTACTAAGGTTTTTAAGCTTATGGTGGCTATCACTAGAGGTGTTCTCGTCAACTAGACAAGCTTCCTCTTCGGAAACCTTGTCAGAATGATCTACGCCCGGATGATTATCTTTGGATTTGACGGTCCTCTTGGCGCTTTCCTTTGCTTCCTTCTCAATGAACCCGATAAAAGTTATCATCTTTCTTCCAAAACTATGAACAATCAAAAGGTTTTTGAATATGTTCTTAAGGTGAAGAGGCTCAAGTGTAAGAAAATGAAAAGAGATGTCTCAACCCTCCTCTAACCGCAGTCTTAGAGACTTCTTAGGTTGAAGACTATCCTTTCCAGAAAAATGATAAAGGGAAGAAGAAGAAGAAGAAGAACAAGAAGAAGAAGAGGAAGAAAAGTTCTGTTGATGTTGTTTTTGTTTAGAACTTATTTATGCTATTTTTGGAAAATGTTTTGTTTGTTTCCTCTGTAAACATTCCTGAATATGTGCTTTACCTGTTAATGGTATTTTGTGTTTATGAAGTTAATTTTCTAAATGATGCATGTTGTGGATAAATAGGAGTTTATTTATATGATAAATATTTAAGTTGTCATATATGTAAGTTTTCAATATCATCATCAAAAAGGGGGAAATTGTTGGGTCAAATTATTTTGACTAAGTGTTGAAATAGTTTGACTATTGGAATTTTGATGATGAATGGATTATATATGCGTCTAACTGTTTTTGATGCAGGTGTATCGAAATCAGATTTTATAAGACTTGGTTCTAATGAGGATCATTAGACCGATTTAGTATTAGATGCATGGTATTAGACGTGCAGTCTAATGGATCTGTAATTAGACGTGCAGTTTAACTCGTGGAGTGAGACGTGCAATCTAATGGATCCGTAATTAGACGTGCATTCTAATGGATCCGTAATTAGACGTGCAGTCTAACTCATGGAGTTAGACGTGCAGTCTAATGGATCCGTAATTAGACGTGCAGTCTAACTCGTGGAGTTAGACGTGCAGTCTAATGAATCCATAATTAGACGTGCAGTCTAACTCGTGGAGTTAGACTTCCAGTCTAATGGATCCGTAATTAGACGTGGATTCGTAATTAGACGTGTAGTCTAACTCGTGGAGTTAGACATGCAGTCTAATAGATCCGTAATTAGACGTGCAGTCTAACTCGTGAAGTTAGACGTGCAGTATAATGAATCCGTAATTAGACGTGCAGTCTAACTCGTGGAGTTAGACGTGCAGTCTAATGAATTGTGAAAGTTAGACGTGTAGTCTAACTCCTTCAGACTAGTCTGAAGTAGAACCGTAATTAGACGTGCAGTCTAATGGAAAGAGAAAGTTAGACATGCAGTCTAACTTTTTCAGATTAGTCTGAAGTGATTGTAATTAGACATAAGTCTAATCCCATTAATGGATTCTATTATTAGATGGGGACGCTTGATTTCATTAGACGAGGTCGTCTAATTGAAATACGTCTAATGCCATGCTTAAGTAAAGTGCTTGAAGCTAGCACCCGCCTACCCACGTGCTATAGCTGTACGCTACTCCTGCTCCACTTTCTATTGAAGATCAGTTCGACAATCAGATGCAACCAATTAACTAATGACACGTAAGAGCATATCCTTCCCACCACATGTTTTGCAGGTATATCTCTGAAGAATATTCGGCGCACTACTTGTTGTGTACGTCCACGATCCTTGTATTCAGAGTCTGCTGTGTACTATGGAGGCGTTCCAATGGAAGAGTGCCACGTATCATTATGAAGATTCGATCGTTGGTACATGTTCATATTTAAAGGTTCTTAAGGACAATGGAAGAATATCTAGAACTTAGAGCGAACAAGCCTGAATCAAGAAAGGGAAATTAATCTTTTGAACTTTGAAATCGTTAGTTGCTTTCCTGAGCATACTGTGTGTTAATCAAGAAAGTGTTAGAATCAAAAGCATCCTTTAGCTGAGTGATATTCTTCATCTTGTAAGTTGAACAAAGTGTGTTATGTTCAACAATGAGCTAAGTGTGTGCAAACTGTATTTGATTCAAATCATATCATAGTTAATCCTTCCAGTGGTTGGAAGAAGGGGTGACGTAGGAGAGTTTGCTCCGAACATCCATAAACAAATTGCTGTGTCTTTTCATTTCTGTCATCCTCTCATTCTTAATCTTAAGCTTTAAACCTAAGTAAATATTTCTGCACTTGATTCTGTTTCAAGTGTTTACAAGGGTTTGCGTATAATAGAAAGTGAATTAAATCCCTAACAAGATTTCTTTCAAACAGTTTTTCATAAGCCTTCATCAATCGTCAGATCCCCGACTCTATTAATTAAGTCGATCCTATCAAACTCAAAGGCCAGACGAGGAAGACTCTTCGTGAAAATATCTGCAAGCTGAAGATGAGAGGGAATGAACTCAGTGGAAATGCGCCCAGATGATACTAATTCACAAACAAAGTGATAATCGAGATCAATGTGTTTAGCTCTCTTATGTGCTACAGGATTCTGACTCAAGAAAATAGCACTCTTGTTATCACACAACAGAACTGGCCGAGTAGGAAGAAGAGCCCCCAATTCCCGAAGAAGATTAATAACCCAAACAAGTTCAGCAGCTGCATTGGCCATTGCCCGATACTCGGACTCACAACTGGAACGAGCAACAGTTGGTTGTTTCTTTGCACTCCAAGAAACAAGATTGCTCCCAAGAAATATAGAGTACCCATAAGCTGAGCGACGAGTCTCAACACAACGAGCCCAATCCACATCAGAGTATCCCAAGATGGAAGAGTCAGGATGCTTAGTGAACAAGAGACCAAAATGAAGAGTATCCTTCACATAGCGAAGGATACGCTTAACAGCCAAAAAATGATCTTCTTTAGGCGACTAAAGAAACTAACTAACAGAGCTGACAACATAAGATAGATCTGGTCTAGTGATGGTCAAGTACTGTAGAGCACCAACCAGAGATCTGTATAATGTGGGGTTCTTGAAAGAAGGACCTGTACTGACAAGAGATTCAACTGTCGCCAATGAGGTGGAAATAGGTTTCACCTCAACCAAGTCTGCATGCTCAAGAATATCAAGTGCATACTTGGCCTGACCAAAAAATAACCCAGTATAGTTGTGAGAGACCTCAACACCAAGAAAATAGCTCAAGGAGCCCATATCTTTGATGGCAAACTCATTTCCAGTATTAGTTATGAACCGACGAAGGGCAGCAAGATCATTTCCTGTGACAATAATATCGTGAACATACACGAGAAGATATATAATGGTTTTACCCTGATGCAGATGAAATAGAGACGGATCAAAACGGATCTATAAAAAACCTAGCCTGAACAGAAACGAGCTGAAACGGTGGTACCAGGACAGGGGAGCTTGGCGAAGACCATAAACTTCCTTCTTCAGTCGACAGACATGATCAGGGTATCGAAGACAGGCTTGTGAAGAACCCCATTCAGGAAGGCATTCTTAACATCAAGCTGGTGAAGAGGCCATCCATGCTGAACAGATAAGGCCAGGACAATCCTGATTGTGGCCGCCTTCACAACATGAATGAATGTATGATGGAAATCTAAACCAGGAACCTGAGTAAATCCCTAAGCCACTAAACGAGCTTTGTGACGTTCGATTGACCCATCTTCAAGAAACTTTGTACGAAAGACCCACTTGGAGCCAACAACATTAGTGCTAGAAGGTCGAGGCACTAAATCCCAAGTTGAGTTTGAGCGAAGAGCATCAATTTCTTCTTGCATGGAAGCAAGCCACTAAGGAAGCTTAACAGAAGACTTGAAGCCACAGGGCTCAAAGGTGACCACAAGAACTAAGAGAAGGACAGAAGATGCTAAATCAACTGGATAACGTGGCTTGAAAAAACCAGCACGAGCTCGAGTGATCAAATGATGAGTAGGCTGAGGAGCCTGAGCTGGAGACTCAATGTCCTGGGGTGGTTCTGAAGCTGGAGGCTCAATGTCAGGAACATGAAGCACAACATGATCAATAATAGGTGGCTCCAAAGGAGGTTCATCGAGAACCAAGGACGGTGAGCGAGCAACGTCATCAACTAAAACACGATGTATAGGGTGAACAGGATCCGAGACAAGTGCTAGAGAGGAGTCAGGTGAGATATCGAGAAACATCAAGATATCTAGGTCAGTGACTTTCGTAACAGATGGTACTCGTTAGAAAGGAAAGTAAAGTTTATCGAATTGACAATGGAGAGTGATAAAGATTCGAGAAGAGTCCGGATCAACACAACGAAAGCCCTTTTGCGTGCTTCTATAACCCAGAAAGACGCAAAGTCGACTGAGAGGTTCCAATTTATGAGCAACATAGTCACAAAGATACGGATAGACACGACAACCAAAGGGCTTAAAAGTATCATAACTAGGCGGATAACCTAATAACACTTGAAAGGGAGAAATGTTAATAAGTATCATAGATGGTAGCCTTTTGATGACATAGGCGAAAGTGGCAAATGCATCAAACCAAAGAGAAGCCGGTACATGAGAATGAAATAACATATATAGACCAGATTTAGAGATATGACGATGTTTACGTTCGGCCCTGCCATTTTGTTGTGGTGTATAAGCACAAAATATCTGGTGATGTATACCATGCAGATGCATAAAATCACGAACCCTTCCATTTACAAACTCAGTATCCCCATCTGTCTGAAATTTTTTAATGGTTTGAGAAAATTGATTACATACGAAAGCATGAAACCGAACAAGCACATTATAAAATTCGGACTTAGTACGCAAAGGATATATCCACGAAAAAAAAGAGAAATCATCCACAAAAACCACATAATATTTGAACCCATCATAAGTGGAAATAGGTGCAGATCCCCATAAATCACAATGAATTAAGTCAAGAACAGCAGTAGCACGTTTGTCATTTAGTGAAAATGGTAAACGCTTGCTTTTGGTCAACTGACAAGAAGAGCAAAGGCTAGGGTTTGGTAAAACTGAAGTAACAGATTGTTAGATAAAATAAGACCGGTTCAAATAAACCTAACTTAAATAAACTTTCCATGCAGAAACAAGGAACCGGACCGGATGAACAAGAGAACCAACTAAAGAAACCAAATCGGTCAAGCTACCAAACCGATCAACAGTATTCGGAACGTGACCGCACAACGAAAGGATCGGCCAAAGCTCAAAACCAGAATCATCAAACAGCCGATCATCCACAAGACAAGAATAACCGGAAGAAATCCGGTTACATCACTACCAAAAGACATTCGGCCAAGTCAAATGACCGACCAGTACAAGAAGACAATTCGGGTATCTGTTGAGAACGATACCAAAGGAACAGACTGAATACTTCCATATCCATGCAAGTCTGAGGAAAGACTGTAGGCTGCAGAAGACAGTACTACCGGATCCTTCCACTTCGGGATAAGACAGAAAGGAAATCTTCCAAGTACAGACAACTGTCCAACAGACAGTGCCTACATCAAGTAAAAGACAAACCCGGCAGGCTTGTCTTACACACCGAAAGAACAGACCGCCAGGTCTGAGACAATACCAGGTCTGAGGTTGACCGTCAGGTCTGAGGAAACGACCGCAGGTCTGAACCTCTGAAACACTGAATCACTGCACCTCTGATCAGCCAATCAGATTCAAGGCAGTGAAATATGACAGTTGGCATATTTCACCTATAAAAAGGGGTAGCTGAAGAAGAGTAAATGCAGTGACTTAAGCGGGACATACATTGGGATAACGAGCGCTGAGAGCATTTACTACAAGTGATAAGATTGTGCTGCTTTAGAAAGCCTAAGTGTTAAAAGTTAAAGTGTGTTCTACAATTTCGGTGTAAGTTGTAAGAGTATTATCGAGCAGGAAATAAGTCTCGATCGGTTTGTACTTGTATTCCTTAGTGAATATCCTTCTCGCGGTTTCGAGAGGAAGGGGTGACGTAGGAGTTTTGTCTCCGAACATCCATAAAACCTGTCTTGTTATTTACTTTATTCCGGCTTCATTATCTAACCAACTAACTTAACCACACCGCTCCAAACCGACTCTATACTAACCATACCGAATATCCAGATTACCAAAACCGACCCACCATTTCCAAATCTCCATCATCCGAAACCGGCCTCGTCTATCAAACAAGCGTGCCGCTTCAACCTGAAAGCAAACCTCTTCCGCGCTTGAACCTAATTCAAGGGTTTGTGACAGGTTGTGTAGTATTGAAACCCCGGTGTTAATCTCTAACCAGATTAATCACCACCCTTCGAGTGTGAACCGCTAACCGGTCCAACCCCCGGTCCTCTAGCGGCGACCTAGATCCTAACACAGATAAATAACCATGTTTATTTAACAATGAAATAACAGAAACTGGGACATGCCCCAGGCGTAAATGCCACAAATCAAAGCTCGCTTTCAACCTCTTGACCCTAATAGCTGCAGCCAAAGCTGAAATACCCCGATCAAGTAGATAAAGTCCTTGATTACGCCTTCCCTGAGCCAGGATTTTCTTTGTGAGCCGGTTCTGAATAATGAAAAACTTGTTAGAGAAAAGAACATCCACAGGGTAATCCTTAGTTAATTTACTTATAGATAGAAGGTTCTTTGTGATATGCGGGACGACAAGTACATCTAGTAATTGAATATCCCCAGAAATTCTAGTATTTCCAATATGGAAGATATTTAAAACATTGCCATTACCAACTATAACCAAACCACTACAAGAATAGGGCTCATGAGTGTCAAGAGCTGAAAGTTGGTTTGTCATATGAGTCGAGGCACCCAAATCAAGATACCAATTAGGGTTTTCATCCGAGACATTACAAGAGGACGTGAACGCCTAAGCAAGGTGGGCAGCTGAGTTGGAGTTGAGAGCATTCAAGTATTTGGAGCACTTATCAGCATAGTGCTCCCCACGACATAATTGGCATCTAGGCGTGCAACGAAACCCACCTCCACCGGAATTGTTACGACTACCATAATTAGATGAAGCACTAGAACCTGAACCATTGTTACCATTATTAAAGTTTCCTCCTTAACGAGAAGAGTACTGTTGCTGGGAGGTGCGAGACAATGGTTGAGACGACGACTTAGAGGCAACCGTCTGAAAATTCTAGCGAACATCTGAGAAAGCATGAGAGGGAGACGAACCCTCCATGGATTTAAACATCATATCAAATTGTACAGCCTGGTAGAGAAGATCACGTAGAGACGGAACTGGAGAGATGGCCATCCTAGTGTCGGCAAAACCTGCAAATTGCACTCCCAACCCACGGAGAAACTAGTGCCTTTTATCGTTGGCATTAATGGGACGGCCGATGCCCTGTAGCGGATCCATAGTCTTCAACGGACAGATTTCCTCGGCGAAGTGATAGCAACTCCTCCCGTAGTTGATTAGAACGGGACATAGACGCATAGACACTCTCAAGCGCCTCTCACACTTGTTTGGCAGATGTACAATCGATGACCTCCGAGGCCACGTCGGTAGAGAGAGAGAGGTATATATGACACTTAGGAGGCGTGTATCTTTCAGACGCCACGTCTTGTAAGCCGGGTTTGCAGTGGCAACGCCGTTAATTGCCTTGATCGTGGGAGACGACGCTGGAGTCGTACCGTCGAGATGGCCCAAAATGTCAAAACACTCGGCCATTTGTATTGTTTGGCGGCGCCACATCAAGTATGTGGAGGCTTCAAGTTTAAGTGGCATCATATTTATCATTGTGGTAACAGGAAAATGATCATTAGCATAGAATGACATGATGATGACGAAAGTGACCAATGTCACCAAGACAGAGGAAGAGGAGAACAAGATGTAAAGACAAGCGAGGTAGAATTTAAGGTTTATGAACGAACTCGCTCTGATACCATGACAGAATATGTAAACTTGAGAGAAGATTGAAAAATCACCGTGTGTATTTGGTGAGAGTGTATTCACATATATATACACCCGTAGGATATTGTATTATCTCTATTACTTAAAATACAAGATATTATCTCTATTACCTAAAATACATGATCAAATGAATTAGTATCAAATCAACTAATTCAACTCAATTAGTATTATCTTTATTAAAAACTCTATCGTTATCGGCTCAGTAATTTTCGTAGGAAAAATTCAGATTCCACTAGAGTTTTGGCGAAGATGATGAAAAAGAATGGATAAAGAGGTTAATTAGGTTTGGGTATGTTTGAAAAAAAAAATTAATTAGTAATTGTTGAAAATTAAATAAAGTCACATACATTGAAATTTAACACCATCATTTAATTACCGTTAATTTAATAAATTTGAGAATTTTTAACAACGTTAAGCATATAAATAACCGATTTTTAAGTTAGGGATAAATTTAAAAAATGATCACAATATCAATGATAAATTTAATATTATTCCTTAAAAAAATATACAAAATTAATTACTAGACATAAAAAATTATATTTTATTATATTTTATTTATTTATTTTTGTGTATTATAGACTTTATAAATAATTATTTTGAGATTTAAATGTCTACAATATTTTTTCAAATAATTGTTTATTTTATTTAAGCTCTATTATTGGATAAATAGATACAATATATTTTTTTTAAATTTATTTATTTAGAATTTAATGAATCAACATTTATCCAAAATATTTATTCAATTATATTTAAATTAATAAGTCTATAATTTTTGATAAATTATTTTAACGACATTATTTGAAAATTTTCTATAAATTGAGTGGGTAAGTCAAATTCTAGTGTGTATAATATTATATATATTTTAATTTATAAATATTATTTCGGTATATACCAATATTTTAAAATCTCATACACCATATCTTACCAGTTTTTTGGGTATAAAAAAAATAAATATTTTCGGTATTTTGTACTTTTGATATACCGAACATATCGATAATTTTCTCACACCTAGGAAATACAACCTCGAGAAACATCGTTTTCTCACCTCGTTTTATGATATTTGTGAAGAATTAAGTTATGAGATTTAAACAAACGTCGAACTTTTTTTTTTCTTTTAACAAAAAAATAGTTTTCTCTAGTGAAGTCTAACTGTTGGTCTACATTTCACAATATTCAAGAAGATACTAAGTTATAGGACTTGAGCTACTAGCTTTCTAAAAATGTTTTTGAAGAAGAAACGATTTAGGTAAACATTTTCAGGCTTAGAAATTGTAAGAATCATTTAAAAATATATATAATTTAAGTTGTGATCTTGTATAAAATCTATTAATGAAATTTTAATATTTTAGTTAGTTAATGTAATTTTTTGTTTACACGTATAACTTCACTTTTGTTAACTTATTTGTGAATTTTTTTTCTCAAACATCTTTTTATCTATTTTTTTCTTCAAAATAAATGTTTGGGGCAACATGAGAAGATTATGAAATAAAAGGACATCCTCACACATTTTTCTCCTTTATTTATAAAAAAAGATTTATTTTATTTTATTAAAAACATTTACAATTATGATTCACCCATTAATCAATTTCAAGCCATCATTCATTCATTTCAATAAACAAATTATCAAACAAAAAATTATTTTTTCTACTTAAAGATGGTTTCGTAACCTTACCTTATGAATTTCAATATCTTATTATTTATTAAGGATTCAATTCTAGTGAGTATTTCTAATAACTTATTTACTACTATTTTCAATTGTTTTAAGAAATTTGATAGTTAATTTGACTTAATATAATTTACAAAGCGACGCTATATAAGCGGTTAGTGCATAGATGAAGAGTAAAAATAATTCAAGTTTTCAATAGTGAGGCTTGTTCGCGTGTATTATCTTTAGTTTAATATTTGTGATGATAGACGAGTTGTGGTTTGAGTTTTCAATTCCATCTTTAGAGGAAGCTAAAGGATTGACGAGGTTTTTGTTTGGTTATTTTGGTGTTATTTTTATTTTCCTTTTATTTTGATGAAAAACGTGTTTTTTAAATTATTTGAATTAAATTATGTTTTACTATAATTTACACGTTATAAATTTAAAATAAAAGATATTATAATATTTTATAATTAATAAATTAACTCATGGTTGAAATATAGATGTGATAATATTATTTATGCTAAAAAAACCTAAAATATCACAAATAATTAATGTTTAATTACAACTATAAACTAAAATTTCCTTATTATCACTCCATTTTATAAGAAAAAGAACTGTACCAACTTTCATCGATCTATAAAAACCCACACTTATGTTCTATCATTATTGATTCTAAGTTTTTACCAAAAAAAAACTCCAACTTCTTAAGGAAAAAAGATAATCAATGAGCATCAAGGCCAATTCCCGTTGGAATCATTGTCGTGCAATGCGGAGCCTGCAAATATAAGCAACATAAATGCCTCGACAACTTCATTTTTGCACCTTACTTCGAACATGATCAAGGAACCGCCAAATTTGAGACTGTTCATAAGATTTTCGAAGCAAGTAACGTTAAAAAGATTCTAACGAACATTCCAATCCACAAACGAGCCGATGCCATTTTACTTTATATTACAAGGCTAGTGCTCGTCTCCAAGATCCTATCTATGGTTGCATATCTCAACTTTATTGTCTTTAAAATCAAGTACGTATGTATTTAGATATTGGTCCTAACATGAGTTCATTAATATGTCAATTAGAAACAAATTACAACAATAATTATGTCAAATCTTTTAACAATAAATTTGGGTGTAACTATAGGCTGATGTTATATGTATATTCGTCTTGTGAAATAATTGTTTTGCTTAATAATTTTGTAAAATTTAGTTTTTATTATTTATTTCTTATAATTGTTATAGTGGTGGAAAAAATGTCTACTATATTCGTTTGATATCTTTTTAACGTTATATGTTTTTTTAACATAATATTTAACTAACATTATAATATTTTGATTTTATTTAATTCTTTTATCGTACAAACATCACTTTCATAAATGCATTATTAATTAAAAAAAATATTTTCACAAAAGAATTATTTCAAAAATAAATAAAAAATTATGTCACAACAAAATAAAAAATATTATATTAAATTATGGTAATATTCAAATTCTAAAGAGAAGTTATGCATGTTTGCATAGTTTCTGTCATATATATTTTAATTTTATTTTATTATTATGATTTATTTTTTAATAAACTAATTAACATAATAATATTGTCATTCACATTGACAGAACTTTATATTGATATATTTTATGTACTATTTATTATCTAACTTCTTCTCTTAATTCATTTTATTAGAAAATTTAATTTTAACAAGCAATAATTTTAATAGAAATTCTCGTTAATTAGTAGGCTTTTGTTTTGATTTAAATTTTGAATTTTTTAATACTTAAATTATATATATAGGTCATAACTCTTCAAGCTGAGCTTTGGTCCTTGCAATCCCAGGTAGCCACGCAGCCACCACCTCAGCAAATTCCGCTGTCTTCTCTATCAGTTTCCAACTTCCTTTTGCTGGCGGTGCCACCTCTGACATGTCACCTCTAGCCGGAGCTCCGGTGGCCGGTGGTGGGTGGAAATCAAGGATATGCCCGAAGCATGCCACCTGGCCCTAATTGATAATTACTTTTAATATCCTTGAGAGCATCCCTATTCCCATCTCTATACCCATACATATGTATGGGTATAAATATGTGTCACATGAAAAGTAAATTATATCTATCAGTTTATACCTCTATTTTCCAACTATCTCGAATACAATTGTTACTATTTCAGGGTCTCATCATTCACATCATCTAATTTATACAATATTTTTTAATTCAATAATTCAAATAAATCTTCTTTCATTTTTAAATATATTAATTTGTTTAAATAAATAAAACTAATATTTATAAATAATATTAAAAAATAAAAAAAAAATCAATAATTTTTAAAAATAATTTAGGACATTAAATTGTCAATAATTTGTGTACAAAATTTTAAAAAATAAAAAATTTTAATTAAGAAATGAAAAACGAGTACAATGTTAAACTAAATCACAATAATACATGAAAAAAATAAACTAGTAAATCATATTTTGTTACTAATTCTAGTAACGCGCCCAAACATGCTCAATCAAGACCCATCAAAGTTGTTGATGCATTTGCTTGTCATGTAGTGCAGCCCGTCTCTTGCTATACAAAATTTCAAATACTACAACAGAATTTCAAACACTACAACAAAATTTCAAACACCCAATTCTTTGTAATTTCGTCACAAAGTTTGAGATGTACTGCTAATTGGATTGGCTATATCCCCGTGGTATCCTTCATGATAACATCATACTCCCATTTTTTGTTGTATTTTATTTGTTCTTTCAATGTAAGGTGGGGTGAATATTTGAGGATTCATTTGATGGCTCAGATGAAATAATAAATTGTGGGCACGAATGTTTGGATTTTGGGGTCGAACATTGGAATTTTGAGGAGAGGAAGTGAAAATTTAGGGACGGATATATGAATCTTGAGAAGAATTATTTTCCATTTTTTTTCAGATTTCAAGTAGATACAATTTTGAAGAGAATATGAGATGAAATTAGATAGTGTATGCGCATCTATTTATAGATTTTATCTAAATAAAAAAAACCTGATCATATGTATAAAAAACTGTAATAAAACGGTCATATTTTCAATTCACGAAAGAAACAGTCATTTTTTTTCAAATAAAAGAGATCCACATTTTATCAATAAAAAAAATTAAAATGCAACAATTTTACATTTTTAATCAAAAAGTAAACAACATGTCAGGTGGGAACCACTTTTGACTTGTTTTTCTTCATGTGTACGCTCATCTCATTTTTCCCTCCATAATTATACCCATATTCTCATTCATGTACCCAGGTACAATTTATCTCCACATCAGATTTTCACTCACCTATGGGATGCTCTAAACTATTTGACTATCCAGGTCGCTTTCTATTTCTAGTCTATGTGGCATTTGGCAAATAATTATTATTTTTCATGACTTTGTAATTTGTTATATTTTCTGTACTTTGTTTACTATTAAGTAAATTCAATACTTTATTTATTTATCTAAGTTTATAAATTTCATATATTTTATTGTCCCATGCTATTGTATTTGTAGTGGTGCCTTCATGACAATAATAGTTCCGATTCTTTCCGAGCCCTCGGTTCATTATGAATCCATATTAATTGGTGAGTCGAGTACATGATAAGGTTAGTGGTGAGTTTTCGAAATTAATTCGAACAGTCAAACTTTTATACCGATCAATCTGAATAGAAAAACAATTGATTCATGATAGAGTATGATATATGATTTATCAAAATAATCAAATCACTCAGATTTCTATTTGAAGTATATTATGTTAGGATTTGTATCTCCCAAATCCGAAATGTTTGAAACAATCTATAAAAATGCAAGAAAGAAAAACACAAGAAGACATAAATTTATAGTGGTTCACTGAAATTGAGCTACGTCCACTTCAGTCACCACCATATTTCACTATGAAGAAGAAGAAGGAATACAAAGTTTTTTGCCTCACACTTTATCTCTCTAGAATTCTGTATTCACAATGTAAACCCTTAATAATCACATATTTATAAGGTAAACATTCAGGTAATAAACCTAAATAACTCTGGTCAGGCCCAAGTCCAAAACCAAAAAGAAAACCCAATAAACTCTAATTAACAATGTAGAGTTTATTATAAGTGTAGGCTCCATAACTCAACAATCTCTCACTTAGAGACTAACTTCATCATCTCTCGATCGTTAGTGGCTTTCCATCTGGTGTCTTAACGAAGAAGACCAACTGATGTTGCACACAACTTCAGTTTCTAATTTGTCACAGCTTTCGTCAACATATCAGTTGGATTCTCACTCCTAGGAATCTTCTTAAGAGATAATATTCCATCTTCTAAAGCTGACCGGATGAAATGATAACGAACCTGTATATGATTCGTCCTGCCATGATAAACAGGATTCTTTTCTAAATGAATGGCACTCTGATTGTCGCATCCCAACACACTTCCTCGTAGTCTTGACCCAATTCTAGCAAAAAATATTGTAACCACATCATCTACTTAGTAGCCTCTATCACACAACATACTTTGCCTCACAACTAGAAAGAAAAAAAATCTTCTGCAATTTTGAAACCCAATTGATTGCAGTACCTCACAGAGTATAAATATACCCTTTGTGCTCTTTTTACTATCAACATCACCACCATTGTCAGCATCAACATATTCTTCCAAACTCATATTAGACTTTCTAAAACATAAAGCGAGATCCGTACTTCCTCTTAAGTATCGTAGTATCCACTTTAATACTTCCTAATGTTGTCTACCCGGGTTGCTCATGAACCTGCTATCAACTCTTACTGCATGTGTTATGTCTGGTCTTGTGCAAACCATCGTATACATAATACAACCAATGACAGAGGCATACGGAACAGTGGCCATGTAATTTTTCTCCTTTGTTGAAGGCGACTGATCTTTAGATAGTCTTAAGTGACTAGCTAAGGGGGTAGTAACTGATTTTGCATCATACAAGTTGAACCTTCTAAGAACTTTCTTCACATATTCTTCTTGTAAAAGCTTGAGAACTTCTTCATTCCTGAAAATTATCATCCCAATGATTTGTTTACCGGCACCCAAATCCTTCATTGTAAACTTTTCAGACAACTCTTTCTTGAGCTTGTTAATCTCATACAAACTTGCTCAAGCAATTAACATGTCATCAACGTAGAGGAGCAGAATAATGTACGATTTATCAAACCTCTTAATATAGCAGCAATGATCAGCTTCACACCTTAGAAAATTGTTACTTTTTATGAAGTTATCGAACTTCTTGTACCATTGCCTTGGAGCCTGTTTCAAACCATATAGACTCTTCTGAAATTTACACACAAGCTCATCTTTTCATTTGATTTCAAATCCTTATCGTATATAAATCTCTTCATCTAAATCAACATGAAGAAAAGCAATTTTGACATCCATTTGTTGAAGATGAAGGTCTTCTTTCACAACCAAACTCAAAATAATTCTGATTGTCATCAATTTAACTACTAGAGAGAAGATCTCATTGTAGTCAATACATTCTTTCTGTTGAAATCCTTTTACAACCAACCTTGCCTTGTACCTCATGGTTTTATCACGTTCTTCTTCAATCCTGAAGATCCATTTATTGTGAAGTGCTTTCTATCCCTTTGGTAGCTCAATGAGCTCCCAAGTTTGATTCAACGTCAAAGACTCCATCTCATCTTTCATTGCAGACTCCCACTTAACCGATTCCTCATAGTATTCAGGTTCACCTCTATCTGTCAACAAGATATAGTTCAGAGATGGATACCACCTCTCAACTGGTTTTGGATTCCTTGAGGATCTTCTCAACTGTATAACCAGTGTTTGCTGATTTACCATTGAGACCACGTTCTTAACGATTTCATCTTCAACAACACATTGTTCTTCTTCGATAGCTAGTATATATTCAGCTGAAAATTTGCTCAAATCGACTATACCAGTTTCTTCCAACTTGGAATCACCATATGATGTCTTCTAAACACAATCTTTGTAGAGAACCTGTTAATTGAAGATAACATTTCTGCTACGAATGATCTTCCGATTTTGATTATCTCAGAAACGATAACCAAACTTGATATCACCATAACCAATGAAAAAACATTTATTAGACTTTGGATCAAGCTTGCTCCTATCACATTCATTAATATAAACATATGATAAACAACCAAACACTTTCAAATAAGAAAGGTTTACCTTTTTATTGCTCCAGGCTTCTTCATGAATTCTGAATTCAAAAGGAACAAAGTGTCCCCTGTTTATCAAATAGGCAGCAATATTAATAACTTCTGCCTAAAAGGTTTTAGGTAGCCCTGCATGCAATCTCATGCTTCTAGCACGCTCGTTCAATGTTTGATCCATTCGTTCAGCTACTCCATTCTCTTGAGGCGTTCGGGGAACAGTCTTCACCATACTAATCCCATTCACAACACAATACTCTTTGAAATATGAATTGATATATTCACCTCCGTTGTCGGATCTCTAGCACTTTACTTTCTAATTTGTTTCATTTTCAACCAAAGCCTTCCATTTCTTAAAAATAGCAAATACTTCAGACTTGTGCTTCATAAAATATACCCATACCTTTTTTTTCGTATCATCTATAAACGTCACGTTGTATTGTGATCTGCCAATAGAAGAAACAGATGCAGGCCCCCACACATCAGTGTGTACCAACTCTAGCCTTTCTTTCTTGAGCTCCTTCCCAATCTTTAAGAAACTCACCCATTTTTGTTTTCCAAGAATACAGTTTTCACATAACTGATGTTCAACAGACTTCAGTTATGGAATATGTCAATTCTTCAAAAGAATTTTCATCCCTTTTTCGCTCATATGGCCCAACCTGTAATGCCACAACTCATTGTTCTTCGAGTCATCAACTACAGAAGCAACTGTTTCTATGCAAGTTGAAGTCGTGTATAACGTTTCATTTTTGTGACCTCGAGAAACAACAAATTCTCCTTTAGTCACCTTCCACACACCATTTCCACCACTGAAATTGTGACCTTCTTCATCAAGTTGTGTAATAGAAATAAGATTGCACATTAAACCTAGAATGTGTCTCACCTTATTAATCTTCCAAACAGAACAATTTTCCATCTTCAATTTGATGTCCCACATGCTAATAATATCCCGTGGCTCACCATCTGCGAGATAAACTTTCCCACAGTTTCTAGCCACATAATTCTCCATTAATTCTTTGTGGGCAATGGTGTGGAAAGACGCTCCCGAGTCCAAAACCCATGAATCTATCGGGCTATCAACAGAAAGAAGTAACGCATTAGTGACAGTTTCTGTGACAACGTTGGCTGCATCATTTTTTCATCACTATTTCTCTTCGGTGCTTTGCAGTTCCTCTTCAAATGACCTTGTTTACCATAATTCAAGCACTCAAATGTCTGCCCAGACTTGGACTGACTCCTCTTGCTCCTCAACATAGATCTTCTTTTACCTTGGTTGAAATTTCTATCATTACTTCTACCCCTGTTTTCCAAATTCAGAGCAGAACCTTTGAACGTTTCACCAGAATCAATTTTACGAATCTTTTCAGCAAGAATACGATCTCTAACTTTAACAAAATTTAGATTAGCATTTCCAACTGAATTACTAATTGCTTCTCTCATTGGTTCCCAACTATTTGGTAGAGATGCTAACAAAATTAGGGCACTAACTTCATCCCAAAATTAATCTCAACAGATAACAATTGATTCACAATTGTATTGAATTCATTCAAATGAGTAGTGACAGAAGTACCATCAACCATTCTTAAGTAAAATAGTCTTTTCATTAAGTGTACTTTGTTGTTAGGAGATGGTTTCTCATACATATCAGAAAGAGCTTTCATTAGACCCATAGTGGTATTCTCCTTTGCAACATTGTGAGCCGTCTTGGCTAGCGTCAATCGGACAACTCCTAAAACCTGTCTACCAAGGAGATTCCATTCAGCTTCATCCATCTTCTCTGGTTTCTTACTCAAAGGAACATGAGGCTTCTTTCTATAGAGATAATCTTCAATCTGCATTCTCCAGAAGGCATAATCTGTCCTATCGAATCTTTCAATCCCATGTCCTATATTGTTCTCACTTGCCATTGTTTCCAATGCTCAGATTTAGCCTAACTGCTCTGATACTAGTTGCTAGGATTTGTATCTCCCAAATCCGACATATTTGAAATAATCTATACAAATGCAAGAAAGAAGAACATAAGAAGACACAGATTTATAGTGGTTCATTTAAATTGAGCTACGTCCATTTCAGTCACCACCAGATTTCACTATGAAGAAGAAGAAAGAATACAAAGTTTTTTGCCTCACATTTTATCTCTCTAGAATTCTGCCTTCACAATGTAATCCCTTATTAATCACATATTTATAGGGTATACTGATTCAGGTAATAAACCTAAATAACTTTGGACAGGCCCAAACCCAAAACCAAAAAGAAAACCTAATAAACTCTAATTAACAATGTAGAGTTTATTATAAGTGTAGGCTCCATAACTCAACATATTAATTAATTTTATGATTATTATGGTTTTTTCAAATTTACCAACTTGATTTTTACGGTTTTTTATGTTAAAAAATGATTTGTTTGAATTAATATTATATTGTTGTTTAACTTGATTTTGTTTAATTAATTATTTTGAAATTGGTTTAAAACGTGTTAGAATATAAATGTTTAGATTTACCGAGATATATAGACAATTATTAAACTAATATTATATATTATACATTCAATCTATCGGATTCTAAATCATTTTATAAGAATTTTTTTATACAAGTCGACTCTTGAGTAAGCCAAACAAATAATTGGGCTATACTTGATGAGTGATTGATAAGATAAAAGATAATAATTTTCCAATATTTTTCTCAAAATTTTTCTCAAAATTCTCCCAAGTTAGTTTCAAAAATCCGGTCAAATAAAGAACCGGCCTACGTTTGCAATCTTAAATGATTTTGATAATTTTAAATAAAATAATCAAAAAGGGAGAAATTGTTAGATAAAATTAGACCGGTTCATAGAACTTAACATAAATAAACCTTCCATGTAGGAACAAAGAATCGGACTAGTCAAAGTACCCAACCGGTTAAGAAGCTCAACCGGCCAAGTTATTTAACCGACCTGAAACATGACCGCTCAAAAGAAGGCTGGAAACACCAGACAGCCGGTCAATAACCGGAAGTCATCAGGCTAAGTTAAATGACCGACCAGTATAAGAAGACACTTCGGGTATCTGTTGAGAATGATACCAATGGAACAGACTGAACATTTCCATATTCATACAAGTCTGAGGAAAGTCTGCAGGCTGCAGAAGACAGTCCTACAAGATCTTTCTACTTCAGGATAAATCAGAAAGGAAATCTTCCAAGTACAGACAACTGTCTAACCAACAGTCACCATATTGAGTAAAAGACAAACCTGGCAGGTTTGTCTTACACACTGGAAGAACGGACTGCCAAGTCTGTGAAGTTGACCGCAAGGATTGAACAGTTGACCGCCAGGTCTGAATCACTGAACCTCTACTCAGCCAATCAAATTCAAGGAAGTGAAATATGACAGTTGACATATTTTACCTATAAAAGGAGCAGCTGAAGAAGAGTAAATGCGGGACAAGTGGGATACGTGAGACACAAGAGATTTTAAGGGGGACATAGTGAACATTTAATCTACAAGTAAAAATAGTGTGTTCTCTCTCTAGAAAAAGCCTAAGTGCTAAAGTTGAAGTGTGTATTTTACAATTTCGGTGTAAATTGTACGGGTGTTATCGAGCAAAAAATAAGTCTCGATCGGATTGTATTTGTATTCCTTAGTGAATATCCTTCTCGCGGTTTCGAGAGGAAGGGGTGACGTAAGAGTTTTATCTCCGAACATCCATAAAAACCTTTCTTGTTATTTACTTTCTGCTGGTTCTACATTCTAACCGACTTGTACTAACCTACCTACACCGTTTTGACCGATCCTACACTATCTAAACCGACTCACCAAGTTACAAAAACCGACCCATCAATTTCCAAACCTGCCTTATACAAAAACCGGTTCTGCCTATCTCGCGAGTATGCTGCTTCAACCTGAAACAAACCTCTTCCGCGCTTGAACCTGGTTCAAGGGTTTGTGATAGTTTGTGTAGTATTGAAACCCCGGTGTTAATCTCTAACCGGATTAATCACCACCCTTTGAGTGAGACGCGCTAACCGGCCCAGCCCCAGTCCTCCAGCGGCGACCTAGATCCTAACAGTGATAGAGGAGGAAAATTGAGAGAAGAAATAGTGTAACCAAAGTTGTCGACGTCGAGAGTTTACGTAGAATCGTTGACTAGTTGTAAACTCGTAAAATCTATTATTTATTTGAAATCGTAAAAGTTTAATTTGAAAAATAATAGTTATATATTATTATTATTTATATATAATTAAGTATTTTATACCTAACAAATTTTAAAAATTTATATATTTAAATATAAAATTAATTAAAAAATAAGAATAATTAAATAACACTCTAATAAAATTATACTTACAAAATTAATTATATTAATTTATTTATTTAATAAATAATAACTTCAATTTTTAATTTTTAAATATATTTATATTTTAAATGTGAAAATCGTAAATAGAAATTATTTATAAACTCGTAAAATCGTAAAATCTTATTAGCGAAAATTTAAATTGTAAAAATTTACATATTTAATAATTTACATAAAATTAGACTCGTTAACCTTATGTAAAATTGTAAAATCGTAAAATTTTAATAGTTAACTCGAGATTTTAACAGTCGTACGTTCTCACGCTTTTATTTTTTAATTTTTTTTCATAGAAACATTAAACCGTGTGTCCTATCATATGAACTTCTATTTCGGTCAATTGCTCCATAAATATGTTAATGAGGACATTATACATCCCAAAACACTCTTCCCCTCAAATTAAGAAAAATGAGATGAAATGGGGCAACATGAAGCGAAAGCAAAACCCGCGTCGACCTTTTATCTAATAAATGCAGCCCTTTCAAAAGTTGGGATTTGTTGCACGTATTAGTTCTAGAATTTTTACGGTTATCAGAATAGCTTGGATGTGACATCACTTCATTTGCTTAAAAAAAATAAAGAGTGAATAGAGAGAAAAAATATAAATTTTATTATTTTTTCAATGAATCAAAATGAGTCATGTTAAAACCCAAAATAATCATTCCTATTCTCTTTTCATCTTTTCCTATGGAACTTAATCCATTTAATAAAATATAATGATAATTTATAAGTATAACTAATAGAAAATCTTAAAAAAAGTTATAATTTAAATAAGATTTCTATTAGAGAAAGATGAAAATATAATGATAATCCAGTTATAACTTTTTTTATTAATCATTATCTAGATTATTATTACATGGCAGGTTTGAGTGGAATCATAGTTTTTAAATCTGGTCTATAAATTTGTTGAAGAGATTAAATCACTGAGTTACTAGTTCAACTAGTGTGTCAATTAGTACAACTAGTGAGTTTTATATAGTAATAAAATGATACAAAATAGAAAAAATTCATCAAATTATTTTTACAATAATAGTTAAAGTAAAGATCAAAATTCAAAATATTATTTTTCAATTTAAATTTATTCATTGTCTTTATTAGAGACAACACAATTAAAATAAACACAAACGTTTAAGCAAAGATTAACACAATTAAAATAAATATTAACTATTAGTTATTCGCAAAACGCTCACATCATTCACGAAAATCAGTCCCATCAAAATCATCACCAACATCATTAGTCACTTCATTGCCTTCAATAAGGACATCAACATTGTTCATTTCATCTTCTTCTCTAATATTTAGTTCATCCAAGTTTACAATCTCAAAATTTGCATCTACAACAAAAATTTACAAAATTAAATTTTAGTAACTTATATTATTGATAAACTAATAAGTAATACTAGAAAAAAAAATTAGTCATCATTATGTTGAGAGACTTCAATATTATATTTTATTAGCTCTTTTTTGAATGTCTCCAATTCATCTATGGTTAAAATTGGAGGTTGATCTTCCGAAATCCTATCTCCTCCAAATAAATTGGATCGTGATAGGATCGGCTTTATTGAGAGACGGGGGTCTGGCTATTGATGAAGGCTTATGAAAAAATGTTTGAAAGAAATCCTGTTAGGGATTTAATTCGCTTTCAATTCTACGCAAACCCTTGTAAACACTTGAAACAGAATCAAGGCGGAATTGTTTACTTGGGTTTGTAGCTCAAGATGAAGAATGAAAAGATGACAGAAATGAAATGACACTGTAGTTTATTTATAGATGTTCGGACAAACTCTCCTTCGTCACCCCTTCTTCCAACCACCGGAAGGATTCACTATAATATGGTTCAAATCAAATACAGTTTGCACACACTTAGCTCACTATTGAACAGAACACACTCTGTTCAATTTACAAGATGAAGAATATCACTCAGCTAAAGGTGTTTTTGATTCTAGCTCTCTCTTGATTCACACACAGTACAATCAGGAAAGTAACTTCACAATATGAGTATTCAAAGGCTTGATTTCTCTCTCTGTAATTCCGGTAAGCAAGATGATCGAGAAGATGGCGAGAGTTAGAGAGATTTTTCAAATCCGTTGTTTGTCCGTTGTCCTTAAGATTTGATAAATATTGGGCAGAGACAAACGGTCGAATCTTAGGAATGATACGTGGCACTCTTCCATTAGAAAGCCTCCATAGTACACACCAGGTTCTGAGTACAGGGATCGTAGCCGTACACCAACTGGTAGTGCGCCGAATATTCCATCAGAGATGTACCTGCGAAACAAGTAATATGAGGGAAATTCTCTTACGTGGAATTCGTTGGTTGGTTGCATATAACTATCGAACTAATCTTCACTAGAAAGTGGAGAAGGAGTAGAGTACAGTTATAGCACGTGGGTAGGCGGGTGCTAACTTCATGCATACTATTTAAACATAACATTAGACGTATTTCAGTTAGACGACCTTGTCTAATGAAATCAAACATCCCCGTCAAAGAGAAGAATCCATTAGACCGCCTGGTCTAATGGGATTAGACTTACGTCTAATTAAAATCACTTTAGACTAATCTGAAGGAGTTAGACTACACGTCTAACTTTCACTAATTAGACTTCACGTCTAATCATTCACAAACCATTAGACTGCACGTCTAAGTTCGCTGAGTTAGACTACATGTCTAATTTCGGTTCTACTTCAGACTTGTCTGAAGGAGTTAGACTACACGTCTAACCTTCTCTTTCTATTAGACTGCACGTCTAACTCCATGAGTTAGACTGCACGTCTAACTCCGCTGAGTTAGACTACACGTCTAATTACATATTCCATTAGACTACACGTCTAACTCCACGAGTTAGACTGCACGTCTAATTACGGATTCCATTAAACTGCACGTCTAACTCCACGAGTTAGACTACACGTCTAATTACGGATTCCATTAGACTGCACGTCTAACTCCACAAGTTAGTCTGCACGTCTAATTACGGTTTCCATTAGACTGCACGTCTAACTCCACGAGTTAGACTGCACGTCTAATTACGGATTCCATTAGACTACATGTCTAACTCCATGAGTTAGACTGCACGTCTAATTACAGAATCTATTAGACTGCACGTCTAATTTTGTGCATCTAATGCAAAGTCGGTCTAATGAGCCTCATTAAAGCCAAGTCTCATGAAATATGATTTCGATACACATGCATCAAAGCGCATAAATCATTTCATCATCAAAATCCCAATACTCAAACTATTTCAACACATAGTCAAAATAATTTGACCCAACAATTTCCCCCTTTTTTATGATCAAATTGAGAACCTGTATATATATAAAAAAATACACATTCATATAAATAAACAAACCCCTGTTTGCATGCAGATATAACATTCAAAAATATCAAGTTCAGAAATGCCCATATATGATTGTTTTTAGAAGAAACACACAAAACATTGTTTAAAATAACCAAAATAAGTTCACAACAAAAACATCATCAATAGATCCAAAAAAAATTCATCTGAAATGAAAATGATTTCTATTCTAATCTTCTTCTTCTTCTTCTTCCGAATCTTTTCACTGAAAAGGATGATCTTGAACCTAGGAGGTCTCTAAGACTACAGTTAGAGGAGGGCTGGAGACATCTCTCTTTCTTTTTTTGGTTTTAAGCTTCTTCACCCTAAGAACGTATTCGACAACCTTCTAATTATTCATAACTTTGGAGGGAATATGAAAACTTTTACCCGATTGATCTAGAAGAAAACAGAAGAAGGCGCTTAAAGGACCATCAAAACCAAAAATAGTTTTCCGGGCAACAACCATTCTGACCAGATTTCCGAAGAGGAAGCTTGTCCAGTTGACTGGCACACCCCTTGTGATAGCCACCATTATCTCAAAAACTTTGGAACAAAACTGGTAAGAAGATTCTTTGGCGAGAAGAAATTTAGAGATGATTTCACTTAGAAGAGCAAATTCATCTTTCAAAAGATTTTTCTTCCCATAAATGTCCATTTGAGGAGAATCAGAGAAGACTTTCATCATTGTAAACATGATTTCAGGAGGAGATCAAGGAAATTCATGAATACCTGCAGAGGGAAGTTGAAAGAACATACCGAAAGACTCTTCGGAGATGCAAATCATTTGGCCCATGACAATCCGAGCAACGATTTTTTCCTGATAGAAGCCCACAGTTTCGAAGAATTCACGAACCAACTATTCGTGATAGAGATGATGTGGGTGAGGAACTTTCTCAGCCCGGAGGCTTTCAAAGATTCAAACATTTTATGCATACCCGGAGATTTTAGCGTGGATACGGATTTAAAATCCACTTGAATCGATTTTGGACAAAGACGAGACATTTCGACTTGTTGAACAATAGCTTAGTCGATTCGAATTCTAGAGAGAGAGATGGATTTGGAAGAACTCTTATCTTTAGAATGAATAATTCAATAACTATCAAGGTTTAATAATGTAGAGAATATCTAATGATTACTCATACCGTCAAGAACTCAAAGGTCTATTCTCAATAAACGCAACATTTAATATTAGCATGAAACCGAACAGTTAATACTAAATGTACAAGCAAAATTTGTCAGAAATATTAGTCATTCATTATATATTGAGAGACACGTGTCTTCAATTCTTTTGAGGAATGAGTGATTTGATTTTCGGCGGGAAAATGAACTTGAGCAGAAACATAAGAAAAGGACAGTTGTCCAAATAGCCAAAAGATGAAGGGTCTAATTACAACAATAGTTAGACGTTTATTCTCTTTTTCACATTTTCAACTTCTTTTGAAAATCAGTCTATTAGATGTATACGTCTAATTATGCAATAACACCACGTGAGACATGCGTGACTGATTAGACGTGAGCATCCTTTTGCCTATGACGTAAGAACGTCTAACGTCTATTAGATGTATCCGTCTAACCATGCAGGTTAATAAAACCAAGACAAAGAATCCAAAGGAAGATTAAACTTCTAAAATAGATGTATGTCTAAGTAGTTGTGTTTCTCAAACCCTGAATCCTTAGGACGAATTAAGACCTCTATCTTTCATGTCTGTTCAGTTGCGTTTTGAACAATACGTTCCCCCTCAATTTATGCACGTAATCACTTCAATCAAGATCAACAAGACCTAACATGTCTCTAAAATGAGAAAACATAGATTCCGACAGGGGTTTCGTGAAAATGTCTGTAGTTTGTTGATCTATAGAAACATGTTCAAGACGAATATGCTTCTGATTGACGTGTTCTCGGATGAAGTGATGCCTGATTTCAATATGCTTTGTCGGAGAATGCAGAACTGGATTGTAGGTGATTGCGATAACACTCGTGTTGTCCCAGAAAATTGAAGATTCATCAGCCTCAATCCCATAGTCCCTGAGCTGTTGTTGAATCCACAGAACTTGAGAGCAACAACTTCAGCTGCAAAATACTCTGCTTCAACTGTAGATGTGGCGACCGACGTCTGTTTCTTGCTGAACCATGAGATTAGACGATCTTCAAGGAACTGGCAAGTTCCACTTGTGCTTTTTCTATCAATTTTGCACTCTGCATTGTTTGCATATGAGAAACTAGTTAAATTGAAACAGGAATCCTTCGGATACTACAGTCCCACATTTTGAGTTCTCTTTAAGTATTTAAGAATACGTTTAGCAACAGTAAAGTGAGAGAGTTTAGGATTAACCTGAAATCAGCCACAAACACCAACAACAAATTGAATGCCTGGCCTGCTAGCAGTTACATATAGCAAGGATCTGATGAGTCCTCTATATGCTGTTACATAAACATTTTGGCCACCTTCATCTTTATCTAGTTTACTAGAAGAGCTCATTGGAGTAGCTGCGGTGGAATAGTTCTCCAAACCAAACTTCTTTAGCAGTTCTTTGGAGTATTTGGCCTAATTGATAAGGGTTCCATTTTCTAATTGACAAACTTGAAGCCCAAGGAAGAATGTCAACTCTCCCATCATGCTCATTTCAAATTTGTCCTGCATCAGCTTAGCAAACTTCTCACACAATTTGGGGTTACTTGAAACAAAAATAATGTCATCAACATATATTTGAATAAGTAGAATGTGAGAATCTTTAGTGAATCTAAACAAGGTTTTATCTACAGTTCCAACAACAAAATCATGATCAACCAAGAATTCAGTTAATGTGTCGTACCAAGCTCTAAGAGCTTGTTTCAGACCATACAATGTTTTGTCAAGCTTATAAACATGATTAGGTAACACGTGATCTATAAATCTGGGGGGTTGCTCAACATATACTTCTTCACTTAATTTCCCATTTCAAAATGCACTTTTCACATCCATTTGAAAAACCTTAAAGTTCTTAAATGATGCATATGCTAAGAAGATTCTAATTACCCCTAGTCTTGCTATAGGTGCAAAAGACTCATCAAAATCAATACCTTCCTCTTGTTTGTATCCTTGAGCAACTAAACGAGCTTTGTTTCTGATGACTAAACCATCTTTACAAAGTTTGTTACCCATCTTGTTCCGATAACTGACTTATCAGTTGGTCTAGGAGTAAGATTCCACACTTTATTTCTCACGAATTGGTTTTACTCCTCCTGCATAGCATTGATCCAATCTGGATTAACTACAACTTTACCAATTTTCTTGGGTTCATCCATCAATTGACGTCTTGTCCTTCGAGTAGAAAGAGGATTTCCGATGATCAATTCTGGTGGATGATTTCTTTTCCATCTGAAGTTGGATCCAAGGGGATTGGTCATCTGAACTAGTGACTCCGCGACGTCTAAACTCTCAACTTTTTGTTGAACAAGAGTTTGTACGTCTGGTTGATCTTCAACCAGATCAGCCACTGGCTCAGACATGGTCAATCCGCTTGTCCATAGTTTCTTCTTCTTCACTTACAGACTCAAGACTAGTCTCTTTTAGTCTGTCAGCAAGATCAATGGGTTCAATAGATTTTCTCTCAATAGGCTCATCAAAAACTACATGGAGGGATTCCTCAATTGTCTGTGTTTTTTTGTTGTATACTCTGTAAGCCTTGCTTACTGACGAATATCCCAACATCAATCCCTCATCTGCTTTAGCATCAAAAGCGGTCAGATAAACCTTTCTATTGTTATGAATAAAACATTTACACCCAAATATCTTAAAATAAGAAACTGTGAGAATTCTCCCATAATACAGTTCATAGAGAGTTTTATCAAAACGTTTGTTGATTATTGACCGATTTTGTGTATAGCAAGCAGTGCTTATGGCTTCTGCCCAAAACATCTGAGGCACGTATGATTCAGCTAACATATATCTCATGGCTTCCTTCAGAGTCCTCACTCTTCTCTCAGCAATGCCGTTTTGCTGTGGAGTTCTAGCGCTAGACAACTCGTGCCTAATTCCAGTCTCCTCGAGATAAGATGATAGGTATCTATTAGTGAACTCAGTTCCCTAATCACTTCTAATGCACGTAATATTTAAAGATTTCTGATTCTGAATTCCTTTAAAAATTCTAATCAAGTTTTCAGCAGTTTTATCTTTTGATGGTAAAAATGCAACCCATCTAAATCGAGAGAAATTATCAATAACAATTAGGGCAAATCTCATTCCTCCTATATTCTTTAGAGGAATTGGACCAAACAGAGCCATATGATCTTCCCTGTTTACCTAACTGGCAAGCAGTGCATATCTTGTCCTTTGAAAACTGAAGTTTGAGCAAACTATTAACTAAATTGTTTGAGAAAATGTTGTTGATGGTCTTGAAATTTAAATGGTTCAAACGTTTATGCCATAACCATTTCTGGTCATTCTTGGGAATCATGCACATAGGATCAGAAGACTCTTTTTGCCAATTCATTTTGTATGAGTTTCCTACTCTACTATCAGTCAATAAAGTGTTTCCATCTAGGTCTTAAACTAGACATGCATGAGTTTGAAAATCTACTGACAAACCATTATCACATAATTGACTAATGCTGATCAAATTATAACACAGATTGTCAACAAGCAACACGTCATTAATAATTAAGTTACCATGAATAATCTTACTCTTACCCATGGGCTTACCCTTCTTCTTGTCACCAAAAGTGATCTTAGGTCCGGAGCAATCTGATATATCAGTGAGAAGTCGTCTGTTTCCTGTCATATGCCTGGAACATCCGCTATCAAGATACCATACAGATTCCTCCAGCCCTTCGTTTATTTGTACCTACATAAATAGATATTTACAATCTTTTGGTACCCACTTTCAATTGGGTCCTCGGTCAATCAGTCCCTTTGGAATCCATATTTGAGTTATTTTGATGGATTTCCCATTTTGTGTTGTGAATAATGCGTATGTTTTTGACTTAGTAGACGACTTTCGGCTAGCCACTAATTCCTTAGCTTTTTAAGAAGACTTTCTTTTAAAACTCCTTGACTTAGAGTCAGGTTTTAGATTACCAGACTTGCTAGCTGCTTCTAGCTTATTCTTAAGCCAGCTAACAGTCGGCGGAACATAGATTATTTTATTTTTGAAAGCTACTTCTTCATGAATAGGATCAGATTCAATGTCAGTCATACTCCCCTTGACAAATCTTATTGGCCTAAACTTGTCAGTTGTTGAGTTTGACTCTTTGTAGGACAGGTTAGGGTCATTGCTATCAAATCTCAATCCGGATCTAGATCCAGCAGGTTTCAACATACTAATCTGATGTTTGACAGCATCTCCAGACCTTGTCCATGCACTGACTACATAGTTTAATCTCTTGTTTTCAGATGAAAGATTCTGAATTTGTTCTCTGAGCATCTCATTCTCAGATGAGATCTCTGCTATGTTTTCGTAAAAAACGTTTGATTCAGATTCTTCGTTTTTGTCAAAAACGTTTGATTCAGATTCTTTGTTGGAAAACAAAATAGTTGAATCATATTTAACTTTCATTTCGTAAAAAGAGTCAGTTAACTTCTTGTATTCAATGGCCATTTCATTGAGTGCATTAGTTAACTCCTATGCTAAATTCTGGTGCAGAGATATCATTTACCTTGGATTGGTCATCTGCCATCAAACATGTACCAACTTCATTCTCTTTCTCAACAGGATACTCCTCTGAATCGCTATCGGCCCATCTGGATTTGTTTTCATGACACATGAACGCTTTCTGGTCCTTCTTTGCTTGAATACTTCTGCCGTAGATCTGATTAAGCTTATCCCATATCTCTTTAGCAGAGGAACAGGACTTGATTTCATAGAACACGTTCATGTTTGTCGACTGATATAGAATGTTCCTAGCAACATTATCCATATTGTTGGTCATCTTATCCTTAGTAGTCGATTCACTCCTTGGCTTCGAAATCTTTATGGGGCCATCAGTAATGACGCTCCACATATCACAATCAAGAGCAACCAAGTGAGATTGCATTCTCATCATCCAATATTCGTAGTTGTCCCTTGATAGAATATGAATTTCATTGATGATAGACATGCTCAGGTTCTTGATGCTTGAGAATAGAAACAAGGCTCTGATACCAATAGATAGGATCGGCTTTATCGATAGAGACGGGGGTCTGGCGATTGTTGAAGGCTTATGAAAAACGGTTTGAAAGAAATCATGTTAGGGATTTAATTCTCTTTCTATTCTACGCAAACCCTTGTAAACACTTGAAACAGAATCAAAGCGGAATTGTTTACTTGGGTTTGAAGCTCAAGATGAAGAATGAAAAGATGACAGAAATGAAATGACACAGCAGTTTGTTTATGGATGTTCGGAGTAAACTCTCCTACGTCACCCCTTCTTCCAACCACCAGAAGGATTCACTATAATATGGTTTGAATCAAATACAGTTTGCGCACACTTAGCTCACTATTGAACAGAACACACTCTGTTCAATTTACAAGATGAAGAATATCACTCAGCTAAAGGTGTTTTTGATTCTAGCTCTCTTTTGATTCACACACAGTACAATCAGGAAAGCAACTTCACAGTATGAGTATTTAAAGGCTTGATTTCGCTCTTTGTAATTCGGCAAGCAAGATTTTCGAGAAGCTGGCGAGAGTTAGAGAGATGTTTCAAATCCGTTGTTTGTCGGTTGTCCTTAAGATTTGATAAATACTAGGCAGAGACTAACGGTCGAATCTTTAGAATGATACGTGGCACTCTTCCATTGGAAAGCCTCCATAGTACACATTAGGTTTTGAGCACAGGGATCGTGGTCATACACCAACTGGTAGTGCGCCGAATATTCCATCAAAGATGTACCTGCAAAACAGGAAATATGAGGGAAATTCTCTTACGTGGCATTCGTTGGTTGGTTGCATATAACTATCGTACTAATCTTCCCTAGAAAGTGGAGAAGGAGTAGAGTACAACTATAGAACGTGGGTAGGCGGGTGCTAGCTTCAAGCATACTAATTAAACATAGTATTAGACGTATTTCAGTTAGACAACCTTGTCTAATGAAATCAAACATCCCCGTCTAAGAGCAGAATCCATCCGCCTGGTCTAATGGGATTAGACTTACGTCTAATTACAATCACTTTAGACTAATCTGAAGGAGTTAAACTACACGTTTAACTTTCACTAATTAGACTTTACGTCTAATCATTCACAAACCATTAGACTACACGTCTAACTTCGCTGAGTTAGACTACACGTCTAATTCCGGTTCTACTTCAGACTTGTTTGAAGGAGTTAGACTACAAGTCTAACCATTTCTTTCTATTAGACTGTACGTCTAACTCCACGAGTTAGACTGCACGTCTAATTACGAATCAACTTTAGACTTTTCTGAAGGAGTTAGACGTTTACGTCTATCTTTCACAATCCAATAGAATGCACGTCTAACTCCGCTGAGTTAGACTACACATCTAATTCCGTATACATTATAATGCACGTCTAACTCCGCTGAGTTAGACTGCACGTCTAATTCCGTATACATTAGACTGCACGTCTAACTCCATTGAGTTAGACTGCACGTCTAATTACGGTTCAACTTCATACTTGTCTGAAGGAGTTAGACGTTTACGTCTAACTTTCACAATCCAATAGACTACACGTCTAACTCCGATGAGCTAGACTGCACGTCTAATTCTATATACATTAGACTGCACGTCTAACTCCACTAAGTTAGACTACACGTCTAATTCCTTATACATTAGACTGCACGTGTAACTCCGTTGAGTTAGATTGCACGTCTAATTCCAAATATATTAGATTGCACGTCTTATTCCAAATATATTAGACTACACGTCTAAGTCCATTGAGTTAGACTGCACGTCTAATTCCGAGATCTATTAGACTACACGTCTAACTCCACTGAGTTTGACTGCACGTCTACTTACGAGATCTATTAGATTGCACGTCTAGATCTACTGAGTTAGACTGCACGTCTAATTACTAGATCTATTAGACTGCACGTCTAACTCCACTAAGTTAGACTGCACGTTTAATTACGAGATCTGTGCAGTCTAACTCTGCTGAGTTAGACTGCACGTCTAATTACGGATTCCATTAGACTGCACGTCTAACTCCACGAGTTAGATTGCACGTCTAATTACGGATTCCATTAGACTGCACATCTAACTCCACGAGTTAGACTGCACCTCTAATTACAGATTCCATTAGTCTTCACGTCTAACTCCACGAGTTAGTCTGCACGTCTAATTACGGTTTCCATTGGACTGCACGTCTAACTCCACGAGTTAGACTGCACGTCTAATTACGGATTTCATTAGACCGCATGTCTAACTCCATGAGTTAGGCTGCACGTCTAATTACGGAATCTATTAGACTGCACGTCTAACTCTACGAGTTAGACTGCACATCTAATTCTGTGTATTTAATGCTAAGACGGTCTAATGAGCCTCGTTAGAGCCAAGTCTCATGAAATATGATTTCGATACACCTGCATCAAAACGCATAAATAATTTCATCATCAAAATCCCAATAGTCAAACTATTTTAACACATAGTCAAAATAATTTGACCCAACAGATCGTAATTTTGAACTCTTGCCTTTCTAACAACAATATATAAAGAAATATCAAATATAATCATTAAAAATATAAAAATTAATTTCATATAAGAGACATGACTACAATTTGTAGTCTCAATTTGTAATGCACATAAACCAAATCATCCAGTTTTTGATCCTCTACTCTATTCCTCTATTTTGAATGAATATGCTCAAATATTCTCCAATTCCTCTCACAACAACTAAAAGAACTACAAATTTGACTTAACACATGTACTACTAACTTACTACTAACTTATTCACCATTCATTTATTTAAATAATAAGTAAAAGATATAATAAATTATAGCTAAACATATTACTAAGTAATCTACAAAAAGAACATGAAAAAAATATACTTGGAAGCATCACATCACGATCTCTTATAGTAGATATCCTACCAAAATCTCCTTCTACTAAACAAATCACACATGACTATGTATCCCTATATTCACCATTTTAGTAGGATTGTATTTATATGCATGATTAAACCAAAAACCACCAGCATGAAGACTTTTATAAAGTTGTTTATCCCATCTTAATTCAATTATATATAAGTAGGGATCAAAAACTTTTTTTTTCCTTTGGAATCTTCTTACCAACTCTTCTCTTGCTTTATGCATCACAACAAACAAGTATCTCATTGAAGACATATCATCACTATCCACCAACCGCTGAACATAAATGTTCAGTAAGTTGTACAATTGTTGCACATTCTTTCCAAAACATTAAATCATATACCATATCCTCACACCTCTTTTCCCCTTGGTTCCTTAGCATTTGATAATCTTTTCCTCTCATTATAAAGGATCATAGCCCTTAAGACATCTTTTTGCATCAAAATATTTTGTATATCAATAAAATTGATGAAAAACTGTGTTGAAGCAGCTCATATAATCTCTTTCTCACACGTGTTCTTCCTCATCAAGTAAAAGGGAAGATAATGATTGTACAAATAGTTTTTAATATTTTATGCATGTGAAACAACTATACTTACCTCATCTAGTTTGTCAATATCTTGTAACATCAAATTGAGACACATAGCAACACAAGGAGACTAATAAAGTGATGAAAAATCTCTTTTCAATAATTTACCAGCAGCAACATAGTTTGCATCATTATTAGTAACAATGTGCACCACATTTTCTACTCCGACCAATAGAACAACTTCTTTAAGTAAGTTAAACAACATCTCAACAGTTTTTGAAGCTTTTGTGGCGTCAACATATTTAAAAATTTTGTTCCTCTAGGATAATAGACCAAAAATTAGATAATAGTCCTCCTATGTTGATCTGTTCAACCATATGCCATAATAGTACATCCCGTTTATTTCCAAGTTACGCGAAAACTTTCCACATAATCTTAACTTGCTCAACATTTTTATTTAACAAATAACTGCGCAAGTAATAAACATTAGGAGCTTTGTAACCAGCTCTAAAAGAGTAAGCCACATAAAATATCGATTGATAATATGCAAAATTTGGAGCATTAAAAGGAATTGATTCAATAATCATCCATTTCAATATAGCTAAATCAATATTTTCTTTTGTCGCTTTTCCTTGATAAACATTTTTGATAGTTGGTTGTGCTCCCGGAATAGTTCTTTGCATAAATATGGTGTGTATCGTATTTGATTTCTTCTTGAATTTAGAGGTTATATTGTCAATTTTTTCTACTCCAACTTGCATTTACATTTCATGCTCTTCATCTCTCAAATTTTGTCACTAGTTCTTATTTATAACATTCATGTTCGCCTCTATCTATCAACAAAATACACTTCACAGATGGGGCCCGCCTCTTGACTAGTTTTTAATTTCTTAAGGATCTTTTCAACTATATAATCGATGTTTTCTGATTTGTCTCTAGGGTCATGTTCTCAACGATTTCATCATCAACAACACATTGTTCTTCTTTGATAGTCGGTATATATTCAATTGAAAAGTTTCTTAAATCAATCGTAATAGACTCTTTAATTTTGGAATCACCATCTATTGTCTTCCTAATACAATCTTTATAAAGAACTTATTCATTGAAGATGACGTTCATACTACAAATGATGTTCTACTTTTGATTATCTCAGAAACGATAACCAAATCGATATCACCATAACCAATGAAAAATAATAATTAGACTTTAGATCAATCTTGTTTCTATCATATTCATTAATATGCACATATAATAAACATCCAAACACTTTAAAATAAGTAATGTTTATATTTTTATTGTTCCAGACTTCTTCTGGAATTCTGTATCTGAAAAGAACAAAGAGTCATTTGTTTATCAATTAAGAAACAATATTGATATATTTTACCTAGAAGGTCTTAGGCAGACCGACGTGCAATCTCATTCTTATAGTCCGCTATTCAATATTCGAATCATCCGTTCAACTACTCCGTTCTCTTCACCATATTGATCTCATTTACATCACAATACACTCTAAAATTTGAATTTATGTACTAGCTTCAATTTTTGGATCACAATCCCTTAACTTTCTAATTTGTTTCATTTTCAACCAAAGTCTTCCACTTCTTAAAACTAACAAATACTTTAGACTTTTTCTCCATAATGTAAACTCATATATTTCTTGTCGAATAATATATAAACATCACATAGTACTGTGATTCGCCAATATAAAAAACGAGTGCATGTCCTCATACATCAGTGTGTACCAACTCTAGTCTTTCTTGAGCTCATTCCCAATATTTAAGAAACTCACACGTTTCTATTTTCCAAAAATGCAGTATTGACATAACTAAAGTTCAACAGACTTAAGTTATGGAATCTGATCATTCTTTAAAATAATTTTCATCACTTTTTCGCTCATATGACATAATTTACAATGCCATAACTCATTGTTCTTTGAGTCATCAACAATAGCAACCATTGTTTCTCTAAATGTTTAAGTCATGTATAATGTTACAATTTTGTGACCTCGAGCAATAACTAATGCTTTTTTATCCATCTTCTTTGAACCATTTCCACAACTAAGATTGTGACCTTCGTCAACAAGCAGTGTAACATAAACCAAATTATGCATTAGACCCAAAATGTGTCTCACCTTATTAATCTTCAAAATAGAACTGTTTGTCATCTTCAACTTAATATCCCATGCCCATAATATCTAGTGGCTCGCCATCTGCAAGATAAACTTTCTTATAGTTTCCAGTCACGTAATTCTCTATTAATTTTTTGTGAGAAGTGGTGTGGAAATACACTACCGATTCCAAAACCATGAATCTATCGGACTAACAACTGACAAAAACAACGCATTAGTGATAGTTTATGTAATAGCATTGACTGCATCATTTTTATGATCACCGTTCTTCTTAGGTGCTTTATAGTCTTTTTTTAAGTGACCTTATTTATCATAATTCCATTAAATATATTTCCTCCCATAATTGGATTGACTCCTCCTATTTTTCGACATAAAATTTCTCTTACATCGGTTAAAATTTCTATAATTACCTCTACCCCTATTTTCAACATTTAGAGCAGAAACTTTGAATGTTTCACCATAATCAATTTTATAAACCTCTTCAGCAAGAATTCGATCTCTAATTTTAATAAATTTTAATTTTGAATTTTCAATAGAGTTATTAATTGTTGTCATCATAAGTTCACAACTATTTGGTAGAGATGCTAACAAAATCAGGGCACTAACTTCGTCCCCAAAATCAATCTCAATAGATAGAAATTGATTCACAATTGTATTGAATTCGTTCAAATGATTAGTGACAAAAATACCATCAATCGTTCTTAAGTAAAATAGTTTTTTTCATTAAATGTATCTTGTTGTTAACAAATTAATTCTCATACATATGAGAAAGAGCTTTCATAAGAACTATAATGGTCTTCTCCTTTTCTATGTTGTGAGTAACAATCATGGTTAACATCAATCGGACAACTCCCAAAACCTGTCTACCAATGAGTTTCCATTCAGTTTCATTCATCTTCTCTAGTTTCTCATTCAAAAGAACATGAAGCTTCTTTCTGTAAAGATAATCTTCAATCTACATCCTCCAGAATACATAATTTGTTCCATCTAATCTTTCAATACCATGTCATATAATATTCTCGCCTCCCATCGTTTTAAATGTTTCGATCTAGCCTAGCAATTCTGATACCAGTTGTCATGATTTAGATGCCCCATATTAGAACTAATTGAAATTATCTATACAAAGCACAATAAAATAAGATTACAAGAAGACAAAAATATATAGTAGTTCACTCAAATGAGTTATGTCCATTTCAACTGCTACCAGATTTCAGTATGAAGAAGTAGAAGAAATACAAAGTTTTGTCTCACACTATTTATCTCTCTTGAATTATGTTTTCATTTGTAAAACTCTTAAACATTTATAGGGTAAACATTCAAATAATGAAACATAAATATACACAAATCCAATAAACTTTAATTATCTTTTTATAATTTATTACAAATGTTATGTAGCATCAAAACAGTTGCCAATCACATTCATTTGAAGGGCCACTAGAATTTTTTGTTTCTTGCGCCATAATAGTCATAGTTAGTTTTGGTTCATGCAGTCAAACAAATGGTTGTTAGCAAGTTACATTGATTATAAAAATGTTAACCCAAATACACGTGGGAATGAGTTATTTATCGCAAAATATATCTTGTATTGAATGTAACTCAAACTCACTAGGATCTATAATAATAGGTTCTACAAAATAAATTTACTACTTCTAACTTTTGACAATTTAGAGCATAGCATGAGGTTTACTAGCAACTCATTTCTTCATTTTTTTGTCTCCATACATAATGTTCTAAAGAAAAACTAAATCATGTCATAACATATGACATAAAACATGTATGTCTCCTCCATTCGTCCCATTTAGAGTTCATTAAAAAAAGCATTGAAATTGAGATCAGATGGGCCACCCGGTTTTCTTACTTCCTCCGTCAACCCTTACCATTTTTTAGCATTATTTCTTATTTCTCAAGTATTTATGCAAACCCTTATATATAATTTCATTTTTAATGAGCCACATTGTGTGAGCATATATATTATAGGACAAACGGAAGGAAGATCACAAACATATATAACCATGAATGCATCATGAGTTTCTTGAATAATCAAGAAATGAGAGAAAGAGAGACTAATAATCATCTATAATTGAAACCACTAGTTCAAGACACTTTTATAAACCGCATTTGTAGTTCTCATCACCAATACGATACATACCTATACAATTACTTTAAGGCAGAAGTTTCAATCCATACGATTCATGATCGCATTTGCAAACACGTTTTACCGTGGGGTCGTTATCGTTATTTCCTAAAGTGATTGTGATTGAGATGCAAAGACAGGTGGTTGATTTGAAAGAGGTTATGATAGTATGGGAAAGGAATACTCGGTCACGTCCATCCATGATTGCACAAACAAGAAATCATTGTTCAATTCATAAAAGAGGATTTCAATATCTCAATATTCTTGTATAAAAAGAATCTACGGATCTACATGCATTAGGTGGAGGAACAACGAATTCGCCGATCTCGACTAGACGGTGGTTTGAAGTTCAACATAAGGCTCCAAATATATCTATACAAAATCTCTATAATTTTTTTCCTATGTGAATCATTATTGTTGTTGAAATATAGATGACATGTGATAAATACTTTTTATGTAAAAATCCTAAGATATCACAAATAATTAATGTTTAATTACAACATTAATCTCATTTTTTCTTTTTAGATCCCTCCGCTTTACAAGTGTAAAGGAACTCGACCAACCCTCACCAATCTACAAAACCAACCTATAAATTGAATCACTTTTCATCCTAAATTTTAAACCACAAAAAATTTCTTCTCAAGAAAAAAATATATAAAAAATGAGCATCAAAGTCAATTCCTGCGCCCGAATCATTATCGGGGCATGTAGATTCTTGCGAAGAGGTGCCTGAATGATTGCATATTTGCTCCTTACTTCGATTCCGATGAAGGAATTTCCAATTTTGCGTTTGTTCATAATATTTTTCGGAGCGAATAACATTCCAAGCTTCCAATGTATATCTAGATATATAAACGAAGTGAACCTTATTTCTCAATATACACAATGGGTGGTAGACTCGGGTGCTTCTTATCATGTCATTAATCATTGTGATATATTTTGTTAGGATCGGGGACGCCCTTGGAGGACCGGGGTGTTTCCGGTTTCAGTAAGGGTGGCCTCTTACAACACACACAACTCTTTTGGTGATAGTCCGATTAAAGACTAAAACCGTTCTCAGCACTGCACAAACTGTCACAGACTCTTGAACCGGGTTCAAGGGCGGAAATGTCTGTTTCAGGTTGAATCAACGAATGCGACTTTTAGATGATGTTTTTAGAAGGAGTAGGTTTTATGAATATGAGTGACCGGTTTTAGGAGTATGATTGGTTTTGAGGTTAAGGTGAAGCAAACAGGAAATGAAAGCAACGAAAGAACACGAGACACGAATTTGTTTATGGATGTTGGAGCAAACCCTCCTACGTCACCCCTTCTTCTCAGGTTATGAGAAGGATCTCCACTAACTCTTTAGAGTTACAACAACACTTCTGGTCGAGCCCAACTTCGCTACTCGCCGGTTACACCAAACTCACACTTTGATGTAATACAACAACTCAACACAATAACACACAAAGAACTTCCGGTTTTAGACACACCGGTTTTGGAATAAAACAGTTTATCTCTCTAGAATTTAATGCTTTTCGTAATCTTTGACTTGCACAACTTGTCAACTTGCTTCTTCACTTGTGCATTAAATGAAGACGTTTGATCTTCCTTTTATAGCTGAAAGTAGCCAACGATTACTTTCTTCTCTCTCTTGCGGATTGGTCGATCATTAGCACGCTTGTTTGCAGAAAGGTTGCTTGCACGCTTCAACTTCCTCAATACCTGGCATTCATGCAGGTGACTCTGAGCATAGGATGACATAGCCGGTTTTCAGATTGAGACACGTGTTGAGCATCCACTACCGGTTGTCAGCATCGGATCAATAAGGCATCATTGCTTTCCTCGCATGCTTCTGATCGGATCTGATCTTTTTTTATTCTTTCAAGACACGTTTCTTCCGTCATGGTACGTCACTCTTGAATTTTGAATTTTCTGACTTTTGATCTGTACCATCCGGTTTCTGTGTCTTGTGCATTATGATCCGGTTGGAATGTAATCTTTTGTTCTTCGTTAATCCGGTCGCTTTGAGAAAGTAAAACCGGCTCCTCTGATCTTTAGCTTGATCACTTGAAGCTGGTTTCTTTGAAGTATATCAGCAACCGGTTTCTGATGCCCCAACCGGTTCATACGTTTTTAGAAGTACCTGCACATGAAGTTTAACTTCTGTTTAGTTTATCTGGCCGGTTCCAAAATTAATCTACTTAATTTTTTCTAGCAATTTCTCCCTTTTTGATTATTTAGAATAAATATTCAAAAATTGTAATGTATGGCCGGTTTTGAGAAAATTAACTTACTTAATTTTTCTATCAATTTATCCCTTTTTGATTATTTAGAATAAATATTCAAAACATGTAATGTATGGCCGGTTTCAAAAACATGAGTTTGATTGTTTTGAGAAAAGTATGTTTGAAAAACATGAGTAAGTTTTTTGAGAAAAATATGTATGAACCTATTAGAAAGAACAGGATAACCAAGTTCTGAAACATAATAAAACATAATTGTTCAAAGTAAACAAAGAAAGAGGTTTAGGGCTTGGATGATCCCCCCTTGTGTTGCTCCTTTTCCAGCTCCTTCTCCAACCGTCTTCTTTCTTCTTCTTGCCTTGCCTTGAATTCTTTATCTCGTCTTTCGGCATCGATCAGCACACCGGCCCATACACTTGAGTGACCGGTGCCCTTGTTCTTAAGGTTGAAGTTGGCGCAAACTGGCTTTGGTGGTGGAGGTGGTGGAGCAATCGAAGGTCTGAAACTTGGAGTTGCGATGGATTCTCCGGTTGTCCTTCTCTTCCGTTGATTGAGTTCCTCCGGATCTTCTTCTTCTTCCTCATCAAGCGGTTGAGCATTTACTACGACCGGTAAGGCTGTTTTCTGTTCTGCCCGCTTCATCACGTTTTTAACAGCACTTCGTTTCTTCTTGTTCTTATTCCTTGTACTCATGGAGTGGGACGGTTGAGCCAGTGGAGGTTCCTGGACATTGGCCTGCTCCTCTTCATTGCATTGTTGGGCAAGCTCATAGTCTTTATCTTCAAGCTCCTTCTGTAGCCGTTCTCTTTCAATCTCTTCTTCTTGCAATTTCTTAGCGGTTTCAGCATCTTTTTCGATTTGCGTTTGGGTTGAACTGACTTGAACTTTGGACATTTCCCCGATTTGAATGGCCATTGCTTGCAGCATGTCCAAAAGTGGAGCGGTTGCGGCTTTGACGGACTCGGCAATCATGGCTTTTACTGTTGTCTGCATGGTCGTGTCCATCATGGTTTGTAGAGTGTTTGACAGTTTATCTTCAGCCACTGAAATTCTTTCGTCGGTTACTGCTTTAAAGTTCCCAAGGCATGAATCGACTGTTTCCACCATCGCTTGCTTGATTTGATCTATTTCCAGAGCTTTGACCGGTTGAGAGGCTTCTTGTTCCAGGTTCTCATAGGTTCCGGATGTCTCACCACTTACAAGGAATGGCTTACTTTGATATAACTCGGCATTGTTTAGTTGACGATGACAACCTTTCCTCCATTGCATGTCAAGACGATCAAGATTTCGTACAAGCTGTTCTCGCACCGCAAGAAACCGTTCAGCCATCTTCATTTCAATCGGGTTTAGCGTCTTTCCTTGGATTTCTTGAAACGCATTCTCAACTGCCTGCAACCTAGCATTTTCAAGGATCACCGGAGCTTTGCTAAACGCTGGTTGGATGAGGTTGGTGTTAGCTAGCTCGAGTGCCCTTTCTTCCAGCTTGACGAGCCCGTCCCACTGTCTGTTACCGCTTAAGCCTGGAACCATGTCTGATAACTTGGTTTCGCATCTGAGCTTCACCCACAGGATGTATGGAGCTAGCGCATCACTTGCACCTTTGTTCATGTCTTGAATGAATTCCTCAAAGAGCTCATTTTCTTGCTCTATGGTGTATGGAAACTCGTCTCCGGTTAGTTGAGGGTCGATTTGCAGCGTGCCCGTTCCGGTTTCCGTTGTTTCTTCGATGAGAATGCCTTTGCCTTTGTTTATCGGAGTGGGTCCTTCTGGAGCTGTCTTGCCTCGTGCGGAACCGGAAGGTTCCTGGTCTTCGATATTTCCCTCCTGAGCCGGAGGTGCAATTTCTGTTGATTTGGTCGTCTCATCGACCGGTTGAACTTATGTCTGATCAGGTATTTCAATCTAATTGTCTGGCTTCCGACGACTTGAAACATCGTCCTCTTCGGTTTCTCTTGTGATCTCTTGGACCACATTCTGAATTGCTTCTGAGGTATTCAAGCCCACATCGGCCAATACCTCTTCAACCTGCTTACTGGGTGACTTGGAGGTTGCAGAGTGAACATTTGCCTTTGCCTCCTCCTTGGAGTTTGACTTGTTCTCCTTGCTCCCCGAAGATTCGGTTTGCCTTGGAGAATTGGATGGGATGGGAACTGGAATAACGGTGTTGATGGGGATGGGCTGAAAGACATATGCGGTTCTTTCCGGTGGATTGTCCGAGGAAAGCGTTTTCTCGGAGTCCGCCGGTTTCTTTGAGCTTTTCTTTGCAGATACTTTCTTCCTCCTCTTCGGTTCTGGTGGAACTTCTGCTTCAACCGCTTTTCTTGACGGTTTCTTCTGTCTGGTTTCTTCTTCAACTAGAACCGATGAACTGGCTCCCTTAGATGATTTAGTCTTTGAGGATTTAGGCTTGATCGTCTTCTCCGGTTTTTCGGTCATTGACTCTGAGTCAAGGATGTTGGAGATCGGAAGCGGTATGCCTTCACCTAGTTCCACATCAAGGAACTCAAGGATTTTGACGATTTGCATAGCATAGGCCTGCACCCGGCCATCTTTCTTTATCACCATTTGACAGAACTCTTCGTATATGACGTACCCCCAGTCCACCTTGTCACCGCGGACAATGGCCAGCAACATTCGAAGTTTAAGTTTTGTGAGGTTGTCGAAATTACCTCCTCTTCCTTGGAGTGATTTGGCGATGACGGTCACTAACCATCTGTATTCCGGTTTGAGCTTGATCTTCCGGCTGGAGTGGATCACCAGATCCTGACCTGAGAAAGATACAACCAACCGGGCAGCATTTGATTCTGCTTCGGTTAAGTCGATCTTTAGGTCCGAACCTGTGTTGGGAAGACCAAGTGCTTCCGCAAAAATCTCTTCGGTGATGAGAACAGCCTTCCCGTTGACAGTCGCCGAGATCTTCCTCTTCGACAGCGTCGCCGTCGCCAAGAACTCCGTCACCGCCGCCGGATGAATGGTGAACGGACCAGAAAGGAACTTCTCCAACCCAGATTCCCGTAGAAGTTGAAGAACAGCCTTGTTCTTATCGTCAGCATGCTCGTCAATATCTACGAAATCTACCCGCAACATCCATTGAAATGGAGCTTTACCTAGATCCATGATATTTTTGATGAAAGAAGATGAAGAACGATGATGATCGGAGGGATGAATGCTTTTGAAGTTCTGGAAATCTTAGAGAGAGAAAGCACGTGTGTCGAATGGGTTGATTTGAACTTATATAGATGGCGGTTCCAAACGGTTTTGAAGATGAACCGTCAATTTGATGTTTTTGGCGCCAACTTTCCCTCCAAAAGTTACTGCCGTAACTTTCGGCGGTAAAAGCGGAAATTCGATGGGCGGTAAATTTTGAGAGGTAAAACTGTGGGCGGTTAAGATTTTTCAAATTTGCATTTTTGCTCGAAAGACCGGTTTCACTTGACATCTTGTTAACCGGAGATTTAGATTAACTTTAACATTTTGTGTAAGTTTGAAAAACCGGAAGGAATACTGTGAATGAAAAAACCGGAGACCTTTTAAGAATTGAAATATTTCATTAATACGGAAAAGGAAATGATTAACATAGGAGCGGTTCTGGTCGTTCAACAAAATGACCAGAAACCGGAAAGAAAATGAAAAGAAAAAAAAAGAGAGAGAATTATTCATTAAACCATCCTCCTTCCAACCTCCTTTCATACCACTTCTCCATGGTGTTTTGAGGAGACCGTTCCTGAATTCTTAACACACATTTATAGATCATGTCTATAGTGATGGTGTTGAAAGATCCAACCGGAACACCTTTTCCAAGGTTGCAACGCTTGGACATGAGAAACCGGGTGATCTGATGAGCGTAGCTGATCCTTCCTCTTTTACCGGTCATAAGCTGCTTCAGCTTATTGAAAAGATAGGATGCCCAGTTGATGGCGGTTTCGCGGATGATGGCTATCATAATATCGAATGCCTCCCGGCTGTAGTTCTGATTGGGCATTCGGCCTATGATAGACCTTTGGACCAAATCGTGAAAGACTTGGTAGTGAGGGGCGAGATCTTCTTTCTTCCCAAAGTCCTTAACAGGAGTGTATGAAGAAGAGAAGATCTTGAAAAAGGTTTCCTTAGCCGGTAAATACGGCGTCGGAAAATCAGAGATACCTTCCGTTGGAAGGTGAAAGAAGGTGGCAAATTCCTCCTCAGAAAACTGGAGGAACTGACCGTCGATGATGGTGCGAATGCTGCCATCATCCAAAACGTGACCATTGTAGAATTCACACACCTCCTCCACGAGGATGAGGTCCGAACCCTTGAGAAAGCTTTGCAGGCCAGACTCTATGACATGCTGAAAAATGCAGTCATAGTAGGAACTGTGTTTGATGTTTTCAAAATCAATGATCAGGGTGTTTCTTATCTCAGCAGACATGGCGATGAGTAGTGAAGAAAAGTTTGAGAGAGTTCTTGAGATTTCGAGTTTTAGAGAGAGGAATGCTTGAAGGCGTGTTTTGAAAATGGGGATTGAGTCCCCTTTTATAGCCTGGAATGAATGAGAGCATTTAATGAGAAGATTTAAAAATCTAGCCGTTTATGCCTTAGTCATTAATGTTTTTGTGATTTTCCAAGAGAATAAAGGCAAGTCTTGTCAAATCAAGTCAGGCATGCTTTTTGATAATGAGAATTTATGTTTCCAAGAGTGATATGATTTATTTTGATACGACGCATTGAATATTTTAGATTTTGACTTTGAAAGGAAAGAAATCTGATTCATTAATTGGAGTACGAAACCGGTAGTACAGCAAAAGTACCGGTTTTGTAAAGAAAAGATAAAAGAAAAGAGGAAGGACAGGTTTAGACATTTGATGACTCAGCCGCTTGAGCGTTTGAAGCCTCAGCCGCTTGAATTCTTCTGGCTTTAACCGCTTCCCACCGGTCGATCATCTCTTGTACTCTTTCTTTGGTGAGCACGTGCCTTGGGTGAAGAGTGACGAAGGCTCCGGAGTGGATGTCCAGACTTGCACAGAAACCGCTCAGCTGAGGAGCGTAGCCGGTTTTGTTGGAGAGAAGCATCTTCTTCAGGTTACTGAAGATGATCCAGGACCAGTTAACCGGTGTCCCAACCGTTACGGCGATCATTATCTCGAAGACCCTTTGGGTGTAATAGTAACTTTTCTCTCTGCACAAGACAGATTTTCCCAGAATCTCGCAGAGAATCTGGTACTTGTGAGAGAGTTGACTCTTAGCACCCCAGGGTTTAACCGGGATGTCAGATCCAGAGAACCGGCGACACATTTCTTCCATTGTCACCGGAGAATAGGTTAGGTCGGTTACCCCTTCATTGGGTAAGCCGCATTATACAGCGAAATCCGTCTCGTTGAATAGGAATTTCTGACCGTAGACCTGTGCAACGATTATATCTCGATGCACCTCTTTCGCGGTCTCAAACAGTTCTTCGACTACAAGGTAGTCGATGATGAACCTGTTCTCAAGAAAACTTCTTAGCCCACTCCTTTCTATGGCTAAGAACATTTCCTTTACTTCATGATCCTCATATTGGTAGATTGATCCAAAATCTGCCAATAGGATTTTCTTGGCTAGGGAGTTGGTATTCATGTTTTTGAGAGAGAGAGGGTTTTATCTCAAGAGTGATACTTGTGAATAGTGAACTTGTGATGTTTTGAAAAAGATTAAGGATGATTTATATAGCCCGGGGATTCGGCTTGATCTTTAATGAGGTTAAGCATGCCTGATGATGTCATCAGCTATTAAATAGACTTAACTTGTTGAAGTAACTAATGGTTATTTCCAAGGTAAATCTAATTATTACTAAGATAGCAATGATGAAAAATATCTTATGTTGGGTCAAATTATTTTTACTAAGTGTTGAAATAATTTAACCACTGAGATTTTGATAATGAAATAACTTATGAGTTTTGATGCAGATGTATTGAAATCATATTTCATAAGACTTGGTTCTAATGAGGCTCATTAGAACGATTTTGACATTAGATGCATAGAATTAGACGTGCAGTCTAACTCAACGGAGTTAGACGTGTAATCTAATGAATGCAGAGAATTAGATGTGCAGTCTAACTCAACGGAGTTAGACGTGCAGTCTAATGAATTCTCGAATTAGACGTATAGTCTAATAAATTACGGAATTAGACGTGCAGTCTAACTCAGTGAAGTTAGACGTGCAGTTTAATATATTTGCAATTAGACGAATAGTCTAATGTATATGGAATTAGACGGACAGTCTAATATGTGCGGAATTAGACGTGTAGTCTAACTCAGTGGAGTTAGATGTGTAGTCTAATAGATTGTGAAAGTTAGACGTGAGTCTAACTCCTTCAGATAAGTCTGAGGTAGAACCGGAATTAGACGTGCAGTCTAACTCAGTGGAGTTAGACGTGCAGTCTAATGGTTATTGAATAATTAGACGTGTAGTCTAATTAAGTGAAAGTTAGACGTGAGTCTAACTCCTTCAGACAAGTCTGAGGTAGAACCGGAATTAGACGTGCAGTTTAATGGTTATTGAATAATTAGATGTGTAGTCTAATTTAGTAAAAGTTAGACGTAAGTCAAACTCCTTCAGACAAATCTGAGGTAGAATTGGAATTAAACGTGCAGTCTAACTCAGTAGAGTTAGACGTGCAGTCTAATGGTTATTGAATAATTAGACGTGTAGGTTAATTAAGTGAAAGTTAGACGTAAGTCTAACTCCTTCAGACAAGTCTGAGGTAGAACCGGAATTAGACATGCAATCTAACTCAGTGGAGTTAGACGTACAGTCTAATGATTATTGAATGATTAGACGTGTAGTCTAATTAAGTGAAAGTTAGACGTAAGTCTAACTCCTTCAGACAAGTCTGAAGTAGAACCGGAATTAGACGTGCAGTCTAACTCAGTGGAGTTAGATGTGTAGTCTAATGGTTATTGAATAATTAGACGTGTAGTCTAATTAAGTGAAAGTTAGACGTGAGTCTAACTCCTTCAGACAAGTCTGAGGTAGAACTGGAATTAGACGTGCAGTTTAACTCATTAGAGTGAGATGTGTAGTCTAATGTTTATTGGATAATTAGACAAAAGTCTAATTCTATTAGACTAGGCGGTCTAATAGACTCTGTTATTAGACGGGGATATTATAATTTCATTAGACTGATTTTCACAATCCATCTAACTGAAATACGTCTAATGCTCAGCTTAAGTAGTGTGTGCTTGAAGCTAGCATCCGTCTACCCACGTGCTATAGTTGTACCCTACTCCTGCTCCACTTTCTAGTGAAGATCAGTACAACAGCTATATGCAACCAACTAACGAATGCCACGTAAGAGAATTTTCCTCATATTACTTGTTTTGCAGGTACATCCCTGATGGAATATTCGGCGCACTACCAGTTGCTGTATGGCCACGATCCTTGTGCTCAGAACCTGTTGTGTACAATGGAGGCTTTCTAATGGAAGAGTGCCACGTATCATTCTAAAATATTCGACCGTTAGCTCCTGCTCAGTATTTAACAAATCTCAAGGACAACAGACAAAAATCTCACGAACTACCAATTTTTACAATCTTGCTTGCTGATATTTTCAAGAGAGAGAAATCAAGCCTTTGAATATTGATATTGTGAAACTACTTTCTGATTATACTATGTGTGAATCAAGAGAGAGCTATAATCAAAAACACCGTTAGTTATTGGCTTTCCCAAACTTCAGTTTTCAAAGGACAAGATATGCACTGCTTACCAATTAGGCAAACAGGGCAGATCATCGTTCAAAAGTAAAGGGAAATCACAATCCAGCCGTATCCTAGAACTTTTACATATGGATCTGTTTGGTCCAATTCCTGTAAAGAGTATAGGAGGAATGAGATTTGCTATAATTGTTATTAATGATTTTTCTCGATTTACATGGGTTGCATTTTTTACCATCAAAAGATAAAACTGCTGAAAACTTGATTAGAATATTTAAAGGAATTCAGAATCAGAAATCTTTAAATATTACGTGCATTAGAAGCGATCAGGGAACTGAGTTCACTAACAGATATCTATCATCTTATCTCGAGTAAACTGGAATTAGGCACAATTTGTCTAGTCCAAAACTCCACAACAAAACGGCATTGCTGAGAGAAGAGTGAGAACTCTGAAGGAAGCATCGAGATCTATGCTTGCTGAATTAGATGTACCTTAGAGATTCTTGGCGGAAGCCATTAGTACTGCTTGCTATACACAAAACCGGTCAATAATTAACAAACGTTTTGATAAAATCCCCTATGAACTCTATTATGGGAGAATTCCCACAGTTTCTTATTTCAAGATATTTGGGTGTAAATGTTTTATCCATAACAATGGAAAGGTTTATTTGACCGCTTTTGATGCTAAAGAATATGAGGGATTCATGTTGGGATACTCATCAGTAAGCAAAGGTTACAGAGTATACAACAAAAGAACACAGACTGTTGAAGAATCCCTCCATGTAGTGTTTGATGAGCCTGTTGAGAGCAAATCTAATGAACCCATTGATCTTCCTGACAGACTAAAAGCGACAAGTCTTGAGTCTGTAAGTGAAGAAGAAGAAACTTTGGATAAACGGATGGCTCTGTCTGATCCAGTGGCTGATCCGGTTGAAGTTCAACAAGACGTACAAACTCCTGTTCAACAAGAAGTTGAGAGTTCAGACGTCGCGGTGTCACCAGTTCAGATGACCAATCCCCTTGGATCCAACTTTAAATGGAACAAAAATCATCCACCATAACTGATAATCGGAAATCCTTTTTCTCCTCGAAGGACAAGACGTCAACTGATGGATGAAATGGCTTATAGTATTTTTAATTTTATGTTTAACCGTTTTAAGTTTATGGGCGGGGCAACCCACAATCCGACTCAAGTATCCATTTACTCTCACATATATCCAAATTAACCACGGCTCTCGACCCGGCAATCCGGACACTTTAAAAATTAAGCATCATTATATATATAGATATGTTATATATGCTCACAAATCATGAGACTTGCATACCACTCTGAACAAAAAGAACAACTAAGCAACTACAATATTAGGTTTTTTAACACAAAAAAAAACTAGTAAATTAGGTAGGCACCATTACATAGAAGAATGTTTCACAGCATTAGAAGAAAGGTTTTTGTTATCTCTTAAATAAATCGTTTTTTGAAGAAACTATTTTATTTTCGAGTCACCATATTATACTACTTTACTTTTCAACCGCTACTTTTTATCCTAGAATTTATGGGTGAACATATCTTGGGTTGACACAAACCCTAACTAAAATATTAATTTGGGTCAGTTATTTGGGTTGGATTGGTTTAATTTGGGTTGGGTAAGGGTTAACTAAATTATCCAAATTTAATATATTTAATTTAATTCTCTCATATCAATCCAATATAAACTAACCATTTTTAAACTCCAATATATTCTTTTAACTTTTACTATGTTGATCTCCATTACAGTCAAATAGAAAATTTAGTAATTAAAATATCAAAATAATTATAAAAAAAATCAAAATTATGTTAAACGGATCAAAATACGTATAATAATGTCAAAGATATATTAGACGGAGCAAAAAAACAAATTAAACGGACCGAAATTGTTTAATGTGTCATTAGTGTGTTAAACGGGCCAAAATCTGTTAAACATGTTAAATATGCCAAACCGTGTTAAACGTGTCAATAATGTGTTAAACGTAACAAAATGTTTAAAACGTGTCGAACACGTATTAAATGTGCCAAAAACGTGTTAAACGTGCCAAAACTTGTTAAACATGCCAAAAACGTGTTAAACATACAAAAACATATTCAACATATAAAAAACATATTAAGTGTACCAAGAACATGTTAAACGTGCACAAACGTGTTAAACGTGTCAATAATGTGTTAAACGTGTCAAAAATGTGTTTAACGTACCAAAACCGTAACGTGTCAAAAACGTGTTAAATGTGCCAAAATATGATAAATATATCAAAAACGTTTTAAATGTGTTTGATATGTTAAAAACGTGTTAAACGTGCCAAAACGTGAAAAACATGTTAAACTTGTGAAAATGTGTTAAACATGCTAGAAAATGTCAAAAACGTGTTAAACTTGTCAAAAACGTTTTAAATGTGTTATGTATACCAAAAATGTGTAAAACAGGTCGAAACATGTTAAATATATTTAAAACGTGTTAAAATGCCAAAAATGTGTTAAACATGTCAAAAATGTATTAAACGTGCCTAAAATGTGTTAAAAGTGTCAAAAACGTATTAAACGTGTCAAACGTGTCAAACGTGTAAAACGTGTCAAAAGGGTATTTAGCGTGCCAAAATGTGTTAAACATGTCAAAAATATGTTAAACGTGCCAAAACGTGTTAAAAATGCCAAAATTTGTTAAACATGTCAATAACGTGTTAATTATGTCAAAAATATATTAAACGTGTGTAATATGTCAAAAACGTGTTAAACATGCCAAAATTTTCAAGAATGTGTTAAACGTGTTAAACATGTTATAATGTCAAAACGTGTTAGAATTGCCAAAAATGTTTAAAATGTTTTAAACATGCCAAAAATGTGTTAAACGTGTCATAAATATGTTAAATGTGTAAAAAGAAATGTGTTAAACATGCCCAAAATGTGTTAAACATGTCAAAAACGTGTTAAAACATGTTGAATATGTCAACAATGCGTTAAACGTGGCAAAAATGAGATAAATTTTAAACGTGTCAAAAACATGTTAAACATGTCCAAAATGTGTTAAAAATTTCAAAACGTGTTAAGCGTGCAAAAACTTGTTAAGCATGCATAAAAATGTTAGGCGTGCAAAAACGTGTTTAACGTTCAAAAAATATGTAAAATTGATTAAAACGAGTTACATACTAATTAAAACTAAAAACGTATTAAGTGAGTCAAAACAGAATAAACGAATCAAATACTAGATAAACGAGTTAAAAACGTGGTGAATAAGTTAAAAACGTATTAAATTATGTAAAATGAATTAAATAATTATTAAACGGATCAAAATGTGTTAACCGGGACAAAAATGTTTTAAATATTAAACGAGTAAAAAACGTAATAAATGTGTTACAAATTGTCGTTTGTCTCGATCGTGCCGTTTGTGCCGTTCGTGTCGTTCGTGCCGTTCGTGCCGTTTGTGCTGTTCGTAGCAATTTAAAATAAAGCTATTCAAAATTTGAATTTATTTGATTTGAAAAATATGGCCGTTAAATTATAAGCGGGAAAAATGGTTTATATATAAGACATAATTGCATACTTGAAGTTCAAGTTTTTCTTAATATAAGACACCAATTGCTTACACTTAAGTTCAAGTTTCTCTCTTTTTTACATACAAACATAAGACATCCATTACATACTTGAAGTTCAAGTTACTCTCTATTTCGCTTTCGATTATAATCCATCGTTGGACAGGAAACCAACATTATCACCATCTTCGTCATGGATCAATGGATTGATTTTTTCATGACTCGATTGGTGGATAATGTTTCTATTATAGATGATACGACTATACAATCCACTAATCATTATGAATATGGATACGATTTTCAGTATTCATTCAATATGAATCATGATCTTCATCTTCAATATTCTGCAATCGATTCTTCAAGTGCAATGTGGCATTATCATGAACAACTTGATTTCTTCGATTATTACAATTATTTCAGACATCAGAAACTAATGCCAGGTAAAACTTACAAAATATCCATTCACCATGAGTTTTAATTTTTCTCTTAATGTGAGCATAAAATGTGGATATTATGAATATCAAGAAACGAATATCAAGAATTCTAATCATTTTCTCATGTTACAGGATATCAAGAACACTCATCTTACGGATATTACCCTAATGTTCATAATCATCATCCAATGAGACACACATCTTCAGTCGCATACCAAACTGGTTTGGAATTGACGGACAACACGCCACCAACACAAAACAACTACTTACCATATCACATAACAGATGTACTATTTTTACCTTTGTCTTTAGACTAGATTAGCTTGGTTGATTGTTTATTTAGTAGTAGTTAATTAATTAAAAATATTGTTTTTTGAATAAAATAGGAAGTTGTGGTGCTCGACATTTCTGAAATGATTAACAATCATTTTGTTGTTGATCGTCAAAGTGATATTGATATGTATTTGGATATAGACAACATTTCTTATGAGGTAATTAAACAATTAATTGGTGTTTACATTTATGTCGTAATTTTTGTGTCTTATGATTCAAAATGTTTAATTTCAGGAGCTTCTTTTATTGGGTGAACAAATTGGTAGACATGTTGAAACAGGCATATCAGAAGAGAGCATCAATCTTAGAACACGGGACCATTTAATTCCCGAGACTCAAGCATCTTTTTCTTCAAATCAAGGAGGAACTAATGATTTTTGTGTTATATGTCAGGTAAATCATATTAATACAATAACTATCTTCTTTTATTATGATAACAACTAATTGTCTTTCTTTTTTTGAATTTATAGGAGGAATATATGATGAAAGAGAAGATTGGAGGTCTTGATTGTGGGCATGAATTCCATGTTGATTGCATAAAGAGATGGATACTTATAAACAACATTTGTCCCATCTGCAAATCTCCTGGAATTCCTATAGCTGAAGAAAGATAACATTCTTTTTAAGTTTTGTAATCAGTTTATAAGAAATATCTTTAGTTTAATTTAAGAACATAAATCTTCAGAATATTAATTGTTAATAATTCAAGTTAGATAGATTTTGGTTTTAAATTTTATAATTTATTTTCTCAATATTTTGAAATTATCATGGATGGTTAGCAAGATTCATTCTACAACATTAATAATAATAATAATCAAAATAATAAAAAATAAGTTGTATAATAATGGTCTTTATCCATCATACCAACAAACAATCTCCCAAGATGGTGCATTGATTTGATGCAAACTTAAAAATCTCACAACTGAAACATGATATTAGATTCAAGATTCAACATGTACTATAAAAACATAAAACATGAATACATAGGAAAAGCGAAGAAATGTAGAAAATATATTAAAAATTCGTAGCAAACAAATAAGAAGAGTATTTTTAATTATAATTTGTTAGTGACCCATCTCTTTCGGGAACAATATTTGGGTAAAGATTCTTTTAAAAAGAAATTGCTCACAAATCATGAGACTTGCATACCACTCTGAACAAAAAGAACAACTAAGCAACTACAATATTAGGTTTTTTAACACACAAAAAAAACTAGTAAATTAGGTAGGCACCATTACATAGAAGAATGTTTCACAGCATTAGAAGAAAGGTTTTTGTTATCTCTTAAATAAATCGTTTTTTGAAGAAACTATTTTATTTTCGAGTCACCATATTATACTACTTTACTTTTCAACCGCTACTTTTTATCCTAGAATTTATGGGTGAACATATCTTGGGTTGACACAAACCCTAACTAAAATATTAATTTGGGTCAGTTATTTGGGTTGGATTGGTTTAATTTGGGTTGGGTAAGGGTTAACTAAATTATCCAAATTTAATATATTTAATTTAATTCTCTCATATCAATCCAATATAAACTAACCATTTTTAAACTCCAATATATTCTTTTAACTTTTACTATGTTGATCTCCATTACAGTCAAATAGAAAATTTAGTAATTAAAATATCAAAATAATTATAAAAAAATCAAAATTATGTTAAACGGATCAAAATACGTATAATAATGTCAAAGATATATTAGACGGAGCAAAAAACAAATTAAACGGACCGAAATTGTTTAATGTGTCATAAGTGTGTTAAACGGGCCAAAATCTGTTAAACATGTTAAATATGCCAAACCGTGTTAAACGTGTCAATAATGTGTTAAACGTAACAAAATGTTTAAAACGTGTCGAACACGTATTAAATGTGCCAAAAACGTGTTAAACGTGCCAAAACTTGTTAAACATGCCAAAAACGTGTTAAACATACAAAAACATATTCAACATATAAAAAACATATTAAGTGTACCAAGAACATGTTAAACGTGCACAAACGTGTTAAACGTGTCAATAATGTGTTAAACGTGTCAATAATGTGTTAAACGTAACAAAATGTTTAAAACGTGTCGAACACGTATTAAATGTGCCAAAAACGTGTTAAACGTGCCAAAACTTGTTAAACATGCCAAAAACGTGTTAAACATACAAAAACATATTCAACATATAAAAAACATATTAAGTGTACCAAGAACATGTTAAACGTGCACAAACGTGTCAATAATGTGTTAAACGTGTCAAAAATGTGTTTAACGTACCAAAACCGTAACGTGTCAAAAACGTGTTAAATGTGCCAAAATATGATAAATATATCAAAAACATTTTAAATGTGTTTGATATGTTAAAAACGTGTTAAACGTGCCAAAACGTGAAAAACATGTTAAACTTGTGAAAACGTGTTAAACATGCTAGAAAATGTCAAAAACATGTTAAACTTGTCAAAAACGTTTTAAATGTGTTATGTATACCAAAAATGTGTAAAACAGGTCGAAACATGTTAAATATATTTAAAACGTGTTAAAATGCCAAAATGTGTTAAACATGTCAAAAATGTATTAAACGTGCCTAAAATGTGTTAAAAGTGTCAAAAACGTATTAAATGTGTCAAACGTGTCAAACGTGTAAAACGTGTCAAAAGGGTATTTAGCGTGCCAAAATGTGTTAAACATGTCAAAAATATGTTAAACGTGCCAAAACGTGTTAAAAATGCCAAAATTTGTTAAACATGTCAATAACGTGTTAATTATGTCAAAAATATATTAAACGTGTGTAATATGTCAAAAACGTGTTAAACATGCCAAAATTTTCAAGAATGTGTTAAACGTGTTAAACATGTTATAATGTCAAAACGTGTTAGAATTGCCAAAAATGTTTAAAATGTTTTAAACATGCCAAAAATGTGTTAAACGTGTCATAAATATGTTAAATGTGTAAAAAGAAATGTGTTAAACATGCCCAAAATGTGTTAAACATGTCAAAAACGTGTTAAAACATGTTGAATATGTCAACAATGCGTTAAACGTGGCAAAAACGAGATAAATTTTAAACGTGTCAAAAACATGTTAAACATGTCCAAAATGTGTTAAAAATTTCAAAACGTGTTAAGCGTGCAAAAACTTGTTAATCATGCATAAAAATGTTAGGCGTGCAAAAACGTGTTTAACGTTCAAAAAATATGTAAAATTGATTAAAACGAGTTACATACTAATTAAAACTAAAAACGTATTAAGTGAGTCAAAACAGAATAAACGAATCAAATACTAGATAAACGAGTTAAAAACGTGGTGAATAAGTTAAAAACGTATTAAATTATGTAAAATGAATTAAATAATTATTAAACGGATCAAAATGTGTTAACCGGGACAAAAATGTTTTAAATATTAAACGAGTAAAAAACGTAATAAATGTGTTACAAATTGTCGTTTGTCTCGATCGTGCCGTTTGTGCCGTTCGTGTCGTTCGTGCCGTTTGTGCTGTTCGTAGCAATTTAAAATAAAGCTATTCAAAATTTGAATTTATTTGATTTGAAAAATATGGCCGTTAAATTATAAGCGGGAAAAATGGTTTATATATAAGACATAATTGCATACTTGAAGTTCAAGTTTTTCTAAATATAAGACACCAATTGCTTACACTTAAGTTCAAGTTTCTCTCTTTTTTACATACAAACATAAGACATCCATTACATACTTGAAGTTCAAGTTACTCTCTATTTCGCTTTCGATTATAATCCATCGTTGGACAGGAAACCAACATTATCACCATCTTCGTCATGGATCAATGGATTGATTTTTTCATGACTCGATTGGTGGATAATGTTTCTATTATAGATGATACGACTATACAATCCACTAATCATTATGAATATGGATACGATTTTCAGTATTCATTCAATATGAATCATGATCTTCATCTTCAATATTCTGCAATCGATTCTTCAAGTGCAATGTGGCATTATCATGAACAACTTGATTTCTTCGATTATTACAATTATTTCAGACATCAGAAACTAATGCCAGGTAAAACTTACAAAATATCCATTCACCATGAGTTTTAATTTTTCTCTTAATGTGAGCATAAAATGTGGATATTATGAATATCAAGAAACGAATATCAAGAATTCTAATCATTTTCTCATGTTACAGGATATCAAGAACACTCATCTTACGGATATTACCCTAATGTTCATAATCATCATCCAATGAGACACACATCTTCAGTCGCATACCAAACTGGTTTGGAATTGACGGACAACACGCCACCAACACAAAACAACTACTTACCATATCACATAACAGATGTACTATTTTTACCTTTGTCTTTAGACTAGATTAGCTTGGTTGATTGTTTATTTAGTAGTAGTTAATTAATTAAAAATATTGTTTTTTGAATAAAATAGGAAGTTGTGGTGCTCGACATTTCTGAAATGATTAACAATCATTTTGTTGTTGATCGTCAAAGTGATATTGATATGTATTTGGATATAGACAACATTTCTTATGAGGTAATTAAACAATTAATTGGTGTTTACATTTATGTCGTAATTTTTGTGTCTTATGATTCAAAATGTTTAATTTCAGGAGCTTCTTTTATTGGGTGAACAAATTGGTAGACATGTTGAAACAGGCATATCAGAAGAGAGCATCAATCTTAGAACACGGGACCATTTAATTCCCGAGACTCAAGCATCTTTTTCTTCAAATCAAGGAGGAACTAATGATTTTTGTGTTATATGTCAGGTAAATCATATTAATACAATAACTATCTTCTTTTATTATGATAACAACTAATTGTCTTTCTTTTTTTGAATTTATAGGAGGAATATATGATGAAAGAGAAGATTGGAGGTCTTGATTGTGGGCATGAATTCCATGTTGATTGCATAAAGAGATGGATACTTATAAACAACATTTGTCCCATCTGCAAATCTCCTGGAATTCCTATAGCTGAAGAAAGATAACATTCTTTTTAAGTTTTGTAATCAGTTTATAAGAAATATCTTTAGTTTAATTTAAGAACATAAATCTTCAGAATATTAATTGTTAATAATTCAAGTTAGATAGATTTTGGTTTTAAATTTTATAATTTATTTTCTCAATATTTTGAAATTATCATGGATGGTTAGCAAGATTCATTCTACAACATTAATAATAATAATAATCAAAATAATAAAAAATAAGTTGTATAATAATGGTCTTTATCCATCATACCAACAAACAATCTCCCAAGATGGTGCATTGATTTGATGCAAACTTAAAAATCTCACAACTGAAACATGATATTAGATTCAAGATTCAACATGTACTATAAAAACATAAAACATGAATACATAGGAAAAGCGAAGAAATGTAGAAAATATATTAAAAATTCGTAGCAAACAAATAAGAAGAGTATTTTTAATTATAATTTGTTAGTGACCCATCTCTTTCGGGAACAATATTTGGGTAAAGATTCTTTTAAAAAGAAATTGCTCACAAATCATGAGACTTGCATACCACTCTGAACAAAAAGAACAACTAAGCAACTACAATATTAGGTTTTTTAACACACAAAAAAAACTAGTAAATTAGGTAGGCACCATTACATAGAAGAATGTTTCACAGCATTAGAAGAAAGGTTTTTGTTATCTCTTAAATAAATCGTTTTTTGAAGAAACTATTTTATTTTCGAGTCACCATATTATACTACTTTACTTTTCAACCGCTACTTTTTATCCTAGAATTTATGGGTGAACATATCTTGGGTTGACACAAACCCTAACTAAAATATTAATTTGGGTCAGTTATTTGGGTTGGATTGGTTTAATTTGGGTTGGTTAAGGATTAACTAAATTATCCAAATTTAATATATTTAATTTAATTCTCTCATATCAATCCAATATAAACTAACCATTTTTAAACTCCAATATATTCTTTTAACTTTTACTATGTTGATCTCCATTACAGTCAAATAGAAAATTTAGTAATTAAAATATCAAAATAATTATAAAAAAATCAAAATTATGTTAAACGGATCAAAATACGTATAATAATGTCAAAGATATATTAGACGGAGCAAAAAACAAATTAAACGGACCGAAATTGTTTAATGTGTCATAAGTGTGTTAAACGGGCCAAAATCTGTTAAACATGTTAAATATGCCAAACCGTGTTAAACGTGTCAATAATGTGTTAAACGTAACAAAATGTTTAAAACGTGTCGAACACGTATTAAATGTGCCAAAAACGTGTTAAACGTGCCAAAACTTGTTAAACATGCCAAAAACGTGTTAAACATACAAAAACATATTCAACATATAAAAAACATATTAAGTGTACCAAGAACATGTTAAACGTGCACAAACGTGTTAAACGTGTCAATAATGTGTTAAACGTGTCAAAAATGTGTTTAACGTACCAAAACCGTAACGTGTCAAAAACGTGTTAAATGTGCCAAAATATGATAAATATATCAAAAACGTTTTAAATGTGTTTGATATGTTAAAAACGTGTTAAACGTGCCAAAACGTGAAAAACATGTTAAACTTGTGAAAACGTGTTAAACATGCTAGAAAATGTCAAAAACGTGTTAAACTTGTCAAAAACGTTTTAAATGTGTTATGTATACCAAAAATGTGTAAAACAGGTCGAAACATGTTAAATATATTTAAAACGTGTTAAAATGCCAAAAATGTGTTAAACATGTCAAAAATGTATTAAACGTGCCTAAAATGTGTTAAAAGTGTCAAAAACGTATTAAACGTGTCAAACGTGTCAAACGTGTAAAACGTGTCAAAAGGGTATTTAGCGTGCCAAAATGTGTTAAACATGTCAAAAATATGTTAAACGTGCCAAAACGTGTTAAAAATGCCAAAATTTGTTAAACATGTCAATAACGTGTTAATTATGTCAAAAATATATTAAACGTGTGTAATATGTCAAAAACGTGTTAAACATGCCAAAATTTTCAAGAATGTGTTAAACGTGTTAAACATGTTATAATGTCAAAAACGTGTTAGAATTGCCAAAAATGTTTAAAATGTTTTAAACATGCCAAAAATGTGTTAAACGTGTCATAAATATGTTAAATGTGTAAAAAGAAATGTGTTAAACATGCCCAAAATGTGTTAAACATGTCAAAAACGTGTTAAAACATGTTGAATATGTCAACAATGCGTTAAACGTGGCAAAAACGAGATAAATTTTAAACGTGTCAAAAACATGTTAAACATGTCCAAAATGTGTTAAAAATTTCAAAACGTGTTAAGCGTGCAAAAACTTGTTAAGCATGCATAAAAATGTTAGGCGTGCAAAAACGTGTTTAACGTTCAAAAAATATGTAAAATTGATTAAAACGAGTTACATACTAATTAAAACTAAAAACGTATTAAGTGAGTCAAAACAGAATAAACGAATCAAATACTAGATAAACGAGTTAAAAACGTGGTGAATAAGTTAAAAACGTATTAAATTATGTAAAATGAATTAAATAATTATTAAACGGATCAAAATGTGTTAACCGGGACAAAAATGTTTTAAATATTAAACGAGTAAAAAACGTAATAAATGTGTTACAAATTGTCGTTTGTCTCGATCGTGCCGTTTGTGTCGTTTGTGCCGTTTGTGCCGTTCGTGCCGTTTGTGTCGTTCGTAGAGATTTAAAATAAAGCTATTCAAAATTTGAATTTATTTGATTTGAAAAATATGGCGTTTAAATTATAAGCGGGAAAAAGGGTTTATATATAAGACATAATTGCATACTTGAAGCTCAAGTTTTTCTAATTATAAGACACCAATTGCTTACACTTGAAGTTCAAGTTTCTCTCTTTTTTACATACGAACATAAGACATCCATTGCATACTTGAAGTTCAAGTTTCTCTCTTTTTCTCATTCGATTATAATCCATCGTTGGACGGGAAACCAACATTATCATCATCTTCGTCATGGATCAATGGATTGATTTTTTCATGACTCGATTGGTGGATAATGTTTCTATTATAGATGATATGAGTATACAATCCACTAATCATTATGAATATGGATACGATTTTCAGTATTCATTCAATATGAATCATGATCTTCATCTTCAATATTCTGCAATCGATTCTTCAAGTGCAATGTGGCCTTATCATGAACAACTTGATTTCTTGGATTATTACAATTATTTCAGACTTCATCAACTAATGCCAGGTAAATCTTACAAAATATCCACTCACCATGAGTTTTAATTTTTCTCTTAATGTGAGCATAAAATGTGGATATTATGAATATCAAGAAACGAATATCAAGAATTCTAATCATTTTCTCATGTTACAGGATATCAAGAACACTCATCTTACGGATATTACCCTAATGTTCATAATCATCATCCAATGAGGCACGCATCTTCAGTCGCATACCAAACTGGTTTGGAGTTGACAGACCACACGCCACCAACACCAAACAACTACTTACCATATCACATAGCAGATGTATTATTTTTACCTTTGTCTTTAGACTAGATTAGCTTGGTTGATTGTTTATTTAGTAGTAGTTAATTAATTAAAAATATTATTTTTTGAATAAAATAGGAAGTTGTGGTGCTCGACATTTCTGAAATGATTAACAATCATTTTGTTGTTGATCGTCAAAGTGATATTGATATTTATTTGGATATAGACAACATTTCTTATGAGGTAATTCAACAATTAATTGTTGTTTATATTTATGTCGTAATTTTGTGTCTTATGATTCAAAATGTTTAATTTCAGGAGCTTCTTTTATTGGGTGAACAAATTGGTAGACATGTTGAAACAGGCATATCAGAAGAGAGCGTCAATCTTAGAACACGGGACCATTTAATTCCCGAGACTCAAGCATTTTTTTCTTCAAATCAAGGAGGAACTAATGATTTTTGTGTTATATGTCAGGTAAATCATATTAATACAATAACTATCTTCTTTTATTATGATAACAATTAATTGTCTTTCTTTTTTTGAATTTATAGGAGGAATATATGATGAAAGAGAAGATTGGAGGTCTTGATTGTGGGCATGAATTCTATGTTGATTGCATAAAGAGATGGATACTTATAAACAACATTTGTCCCATCTGCAAATCTCCTGGAATTCCTATAGCTGAAGAAAGATAATATTCTTTTTAAGTTTTGTAATCAGTTTATAAGAAATATTGTTTATGAATCAAACTTTTTATTTTGTAAGATAGTTCTTCAGATACAAGAGTTTCTAATGCAAAATAATGTTTTGTTGAGAGAAAGTACGATTTCAACATAGTTTCATCTCGCTGTAATTGAATGATGATAAATAACCAAGAAAATAACAAATATTGAGCCAACAGATGTTATATAAATTACAGACCATTCTTTTGAAGAATATGAATATTTAAAATGAGAAACAGAATGTTTGCCAAGAACTTGCAAATGCATAGAACAAAGGAAATAGAAAATAACAAGATCAAACTTGCCAACAACCATGGTCAAGGTTTTGATGTAGCTATGAATGATCTTTGAGAACTCTTTCTAGCTTCATATCGACCAGGCAATGCTCGAACCTCGAAGCCACACACATCTAGCAATTGGGATTCGGATAACTAAGAGACGACGAAGTCTTGGCGAGTAGAAAAGGTTCTGAAAATTTATGACGAAATCATGTTGAAATTAAAAGGCAGTGGACGGTAGTGAAGGAGAAATGAAGTATAAATAGTAAGACGGAGATGAAATCTCAATATTTTCTTCTTTTTATTGTCTGAATATTCCGGGGCTAGATTCCTGAACCAAACAGTTCCAAATTATAAAACGAGTTTTTGACGGATTCAAATCTGTTGTTTCAAATGTTATGTTCCACCGCCTACCACCCTTACAAAAAATTAATTATTTAGTCAAATATAATGAAGAGAGAAAGAAATTTCACCTATTTTGTGAGGTGATACAATGTGAAACATAAATTTTGGAAAAACAGATTTTACTAAATAAAGATAGAAAAGTGAAGAATGAGGGCATCCTTTGAATTTAAAACTGTATATATATGTAAAGAATGAGATACAGCACAAAATATCATTTGATCACTTACTTTTCTTGCCCATACAAGCTTTATATTAATATTGACTTTTTCAACTTTTTTATATTTTATTATGAAAATTAATGAAACCCTAAATATAAATAAATCTTATAAGTAAATACTCTACTAATATCTATATGATGTATTTGACAAATTTGTGAGTAAGGAAAATGATTTTGAGATTTGCAAGTTTCGAGCAGATTAGATTTGACAAGTTCGATATAGAGGAAAATGATATTGTTGGTTCTTGAAGAAATTGTTCGGATGAGAATGAATAAGAATGGTTTTGGCCCAATGATAGAGTCGACTTAAGAAATCAAAATATCACGGATTCGATTCTCAATGAAAACGCTTTGAATGGTCATGAAGCCATTAGAACGTTTTATGAAAATTAGGTAATTGAATAGTTATAATTAAAATTCTTAATGTTAAGCTTCGATTGAATTTTTTAATAAAATGATTTCTATATCTAAATAAATAAATTCAATTCACCATCTTGCAAGCAGAATGATCAAAGTCTCTCAATTTAGCCAGATATATTTATATAGAAGTGATCAAAACTTACATATTTGAATCAAAAGGTAAGCTAATCCCTGAAATTACATGATAAATATGCTCTCAGCAGATTTAGTGTGTGAGGAGAAAAAGGTGGGGTTAGGAGAGAAGCACAATAAGTCATGATGCCTTTTCTTTTTTTTTGGTTCCACAAAAAGATGACCTTTTTATTAACTCCATGATAGCCTTATGTAAAACCCATTACCAATTTACCAGATTTCTTAGTGTTAGAAGAGGAGAAGGAGAAATGAAGAAGTTCCTTAAGGATACAAACACATTTTCATTAGTACTGCTGTTGGTAATGGTTTGTCTAGCAGATCAAGGCGAAAGCCAAACCTGCTCCAGATCATTCTTCTCGACCATGATTCAACTGATCCCTTGCAGACCGGCAGTAGTCTCATTTAGTCCCATTGGCCCGAGCCAGGCATGTTGTCAAGCTGTTAGAACTCTTGGTCAGCCTTGTTTATGTTTCCTAGTAAATGGTCCTCCCATTTATGGTTTTGATCGCAGCATGGTCTTACAGCTACCTGAAAAGTGTATCGTTAACTTTGAACCATGTAATGTATATATAAACTCTCTTTATTATACATTTCAAAACATATTTTTGTGACATATTTTCTAAACTAGATGTGGATCTTGTAGAAATCACATTTAATAAATTGTTTCTTTTTGCAGGTAATATTGGGAAATAAGAGGTGAAAAGAATATATGAGTTATGACTTGTGACTTATGAATAAAAGAGTCTGTCGTATGTGCAGATTTTTAGTCATAAATCTCTTTACTATATTTCCAGCTTGTAATTTGAACAAAAATATAGCATCCTTGTGATATTGACTGCTATTGTTGTTTTTTCTGCTCGTTTAGTGTTCATCAAATTAACAGAAGAGGAGTGATGATCAAATAACATAAACTAAAATCATTTAAAATTTGTTACCTATACACAAAGTCAAGCCTGCCTAGTCGAACATGTGCACCTTGATTGGTTGTCTGTTAGCATCTGAAACATGAGAAACGAAAACACTTTTAATGTGAAAAGACAAAAAAGAAGGTGAAAATTTGGTTAGAAATGTTATGATCACAAGACATGAACCATGTGATTACTATTAAAGGGGAAAATAGTGATGCTGAAGCTTACATCAACATGCTTTTGAAGATTCTTAATGTGTTCAACTGCCAAATCTAACATATCCGATATGCTTGTCTGTATATCAGTAGAAGAAAGAGGTTTAAATATCTAGAAAATGCTCCTGTACAGCGTTATAAAATGGAATGGACATTAAGTGTTACCTTTTCCATATTTGGAAATAGATCTTGCAGCTTCTTCATTCTGTCACTAATTCGTGTTCTCCTCGTCTGAGGAAAAAAAACATGTTAAATCAAACAGAAAACCCCAACTGTTATGTAAAATCTGAGCTCTTACCCTTTCTGCTATGCTACGAGGATGTGTTGCAAAACCCCTTCTCGCACGAAGCTTACAGGGGACAGAATCTTGCTGAAACTGCAACCACTCTGATGAAGTCTCTTGATGGCTTGAATGGTTAAATATTCCATTCTGGAAATAAAACTCGCATTAATAATGTTGGATCATAAGACACCGAAAACACAAATGATCTATCCTTAACATGCTTACCTCGTTCATATCATTTCCTTCTCTTCTTCTTTTCTTTCCAGTAGAGGAAGGATTGATCCAAGAATCACTCTGGAATACTTCTGGAACATGATATCCATTGATGTTTCTACTTTCTTCTAGATAGTGTCTTTCTAGATTACTATCCATAACACCCTCCTCTTCATTTTGAGGAATAAACCTTGATGAAAAACATTGGGCTGATGAGAAATTTACTTCTCTTATCCTGGCAATTGGTTGATTCTCTTCCCTAATATTACCATTAAAGTTCTCATCTGCTTTCCCTGTAAATTTAAATTTGATCAATCACTATCATATTATGTTCATTTGCTAAAAATGAAAACAAACTGCTTCTATCCTCTTTCATGGATAATAGTATTTCATGGTTTTGTTTCTACGAATACTATAGTATTAATTCCAGGAGATTCGACTTCATTCTGTTTCCCCATTTCCTGGATCTGAACGGAGATGAATTAGGTTAACAGCATCTTCATCTCTTTTTATAATCAATTCCAGTTCAATCCAGACTAAACATTACAATTTCAACCTATGAATTATAAAATTGTTAATATGCTAATTTGAAGAATAATATATGGTTAGCTAGATTACCGTTTCCATCGTTGAGACATGAAAAGAATCCAGCTGGAGAGCTGTTCTGCCGCATCAAATTCGAGTAGTTTCCTCCGTCCGACGATTTAACCCTGTGGAATCCGCCAGCACCAATTGATCTCTCTAACTCACGAGCCGTCTGATTCTGTTCGCAAACCGTCCGTGACGCCAACGTTAAATGCCCGTTTTCCACCACCAATGGACACTCATCCGCCTCTTCCGGCTTCACCTTCGCCTCAAACAGAAAATCACCAGAACCTGACTCGCTGAGAGAACCGGTCGACTCCATGAAACTGGCGATCATCGATGCAGTTTCATCGGCACTAAATAAATCTTCACATCCGTTGCCTTCATCCATGAGATCCGCGAAGAACGAGCTCGGCGCAGATCGGTAACTCACTAGACCGGTAGTTTGATGACGATAATGATCGGCATTCACTGCTATTTCTTTCTTCATGAATTCTACTCCGTGTGAATACTCGTAAGATTGCGTATGCGTATGCAAGAGACCTGAATCTTTCGCCGTCTTCGTCGTCTGAGAACCAGTAACAGTATACATCTCTTGAATTCACACTAAAATTAGAACAATATTGCTTTGTTGAAGCTAAACAACAGAAATTCACTAGAAAGTTTCTACTATAAACAGTAACCTGAATCCTGATCACCAACAGAATCCTTCCGCTGCCATCATCACATGAACTTAATAAACAGAAGAAGAAGAAGAAGGTGAGTTGGATTCGATTTCTCTGTTACTATTTCAAAATTGGGTGGTTTTCCCGAGTTCTTGGGATTTGAGAAATTTATAGAAGAAAATTTCTTAAATTGCCCTCGATGAGCCTCCAAAATGACGGGGTCATGCCATTTTATAAGTCAAAATACCGCTTAGACTTAATAATGAAACCGGATTGGATGAGAAAGATAAGCAAGCGGGCGGTATTATTAGTAAAGGCGGGCGGCCTCTAAATTAAGATTAAAAGAATCACTTAATTATATATAATCAGCTTGGCTTATTGTTCAAATGCCTCTTCTTGTGGTTAAAGAGCTTATTATAGATAGATACAGGCTGTCAAAGATAATCTCCTCACGTTTATTTTTATTTTTTATTTATATTTGTTTGATCTGTCATTAGAATAATTGCTTAAGCATGTTCTATATATTATTTTTATTTTTATTTTTATATTTATATATATATATATATATGGACCCTATTTGCAAATTAAATTTATATAATTGTATTAATGAATAGAGTTTTCAAATAAAACTATTTATTTTTAGTTTCTCTATTTACAAAATTAAACTCTAAAAAAAATTGAAAGTTAATTTGTTTTAGTTCCTCTCATTACTTTTCTAGCATTAGATATTTACATTACTAGTATTTAAGTTGAAATTGGTTTTATTCAGTTTAATATTCTGTTTAGTTGGATCGGTTTTTTCGCCTTGAATTTTTATAGTACTAATAATATTTTCAATTGTTGATGGGTCGTTTGCTTCTCATACCTTCTGATTATGTTGGTGATTATTTTTGGAGTATGTGTTTGTTCCTTCTTAGCGGAAAAGGAAATTAAATAATCGAATCTGGTGTTATTTTTCATTTTTTTAATAAAAAGTTATTAGATTTGATCTTTTATATGAATGACATCTTACATGTACCTTTTCATTGTTTGTATGAATTTTCACTACTTTGGTCATATATGTAGATGATATATTTTTACTTGACATGACATTTTTTTGCGTTGCTTACCAACCATTAACTAAAGATAATTTTAATTGTCGCTCATAATATTTTGTAAAGATTCTTCTTACACTGTTTCATTGGTTCGTTCGGTTTGTTTTACTTCAATACTCAACGTGTAGAAATTCAAATGAGTTCGTATTTAGAGGAATCATCAACAAATTGCATGATCGTTGGAATTTTTCTATTTGGAGTTTTATTTTTGTAAATTACAATTTGATATCTAGATCATCAATAATTGTTTATTTTAATTTTTAGATGTTATATTATATTATTTATTAATCAATTTCTCATATGTAACTCGTATTTGAATTTATTGAAATTATTTTTTTTAACAGACTAGTTTAACCATTATCAAAATAATAATAAATTATATTTTATAACATTCATGTTTAAATGCATTTTTTATCTAAATATTTTATACATTGATTGTCACTTAAACTATTCATAATAAATTAATTTATGATAATGTTTTTATAAATGCAAATATAACTTTATTTAAAAAAATATGAATGGTACTATTACACCTTATTTATAATATTATTATTTATTTATATATAAGTAGAATAGCTCTTAAAGGTGTTCAACCTCTTTCTATATCTGATGCGACTAGCAAAACTGTAAGTCTCTCAAAGCATTCCTACAAATGGCAATGGAGGCGAGCTCAGAAAACACCAAAGCAAAACTTTAAACCCCACACCAGGCATCATCACAAAAGTTAATCGAGGCATTGTCCCCCACGTGAATCGAGTTTCCTCGCAATAACTCTTACATAAAGAATATATTTCACTCTAAATGCTATCGCCCGTAGGGCGATTAGACTTTTTGGTGAACAATCTAGACGAATCCTGACCATATATTTATATTTGATTAGTGATGCCCAAAGACTATCCGACTCATATGTTAATCTACTACACCATTTTGAGAGCATTGATTTGTTAAAAGAAACTAAATCACGGATACCCAATCTTCCCTGATTCTTGTATCGCTCGATATTATCCCAACTAACCAAATGACTAAATGAGGAATTAGACAATCCCAAAGAAATGTACACATAATTTTCTTGAATTTTACCGTCACACTCTTAGGCAAAACGAATAAGGACATCATATAGGTGGGCATAAATGTCAAAGCACTCTTAATGAGAACTAAACAACCCCCTTTCGAGATCAATTTAATTTTCTAAATTGATAATTTATCTTCCATCTTAGTGACAATCAAGTCTTAAGAGCTCTTAGAACGAGCTTTAGCACCCCAATGACATACCTAGATATAACGACGAGATGATACAAATACTGAAACTCAGAACATTGGCTAGCCTTGTTTTGTCCTCAATTAAATAAAGTCCAAAAAAATAACAAATTTACCAAGATTAGGCCAGAACAAGTTCCGAATAATCAAAGGATATCACGAAAGTGCTTGAAATTCTTGTGCGTGGCTTGAATCATGTAGAGTGAATCATCGGAAAAAAGTAGATGAGATATGGAGAACAAAGTCCTCCTTGCCCCCACAATCCATTCTGCGGATAAGTCCCACATTTTCTACAAAAACCATCATTTTTTTATAAAGCTTCCATGACAATAACGAACAAAAAAATAAACAACATATCACCTTGTCTAATTCCTCGAGAACTCACATTCACAATAACTGAGAACTTGGTCGTCGAGATACAAAATTTTATCTAACTAATCCATTTTTCACTCATTCTCATTATGTCTTTGACGTTAAATAAAAATTCTCAATTAACCTGATCATAAGCCTTTTCAATGTCTAGCTTAACTAAAGTACATTTATTTCTTCCAAAATTAGCTGAGTCAATACATTCATTGACAATTAATACCGCATGAAAGATTTAACGTTCCGTAATGAACGTCATCTAATTCCCGGAGATGATCGTTCCTAGCACCCCACATAGTCTATTAGCCAAACATTTCGACACGATCTTATTAAAAAAAAATTAAACTGATAGACCTGAAATTCTTCACATCAATAGTTTTTGGAGCCTTGCTAATAAGACAAATCAACGTAAAATTCCAACGTTTATCAAATGATGAGAAACGATAAAATTGGTCGATAGCTTCCATAATATCCTTCTTAAAAAAATGTCACGTCTTCTTAAAAAACGCCAAAATAAACCATCGGACCCCGAAGCCTTATCGCTACTACACCCCTTAATAGCCTCCTCGACTTCCTCCTCCGTAAATCGAGCCTCCAAATTCTCTTTTTTACCAAATTAATGGAGTTAAAGTGATGCCGTTCAATTTAGAATATATAAGGATTGTTATTTATATTATTTTTTAATATTTTTTAACAAATTAGTAAATATATAAAATTGATTGCCAAGTATTTGAGTTGATAAATAAATTTAGCATTCCAAACCACTTAAAAAAAATGGTGTGAAAACTTAATTAATTTTTGACTCTATCTCCTAATTGTTTTCAAATCAGTATGCCTCTTTCTAATAGACTAACTTTGAATAGTCAATTATAATTATTATTTCGCCCATAATTAATTAAATAGTCTTGGATGTTTTTAGATTAGACATATTTTTATATTTTATTTTATTTTTGTTAAGTGATCATGTTTATTTTTATTTTTTTCATATTTGTTTTTAGTTCTGATGAACTTCTAAAATTTTGGAACTTGAACTATTTAGTAAATTGAGAGATTAAAGCTATTTCAAAACTATTATTATTTATTGTTCAATCCATCCATGTATAAAACAAAAATAAGATAACTAGATAATAATACGTATTCATTAATTAAAAATAATGAAAAAAATTGTTAATTATTTCCATTACAGTACACATTTGAGTTGAAGACATGATTAAGGCCTTTTTTTTTTTTTGAGTTTTTTTTTTTTTATGAAACTTATTTAAAATTAAATTTTCAATCAATCACCTCTCAACAATTATATTACTCGTTTCATTAATCAAAATACTAAAATATCTTCTATTTTAAATTATTATTTTTTATTTTATTCATATATATATATATATATATATATATATATATCCTCTCTAAATTTTTTCAAAAATCCCAATACAAACACGGCCTAAGAAAAATATGTTGGACTTAGGGCTTGTTCGGATTGGGGTTATTTGAATAACCTAGAGAGAAAAAAGTAATGATTGGATGATGATTTTGAGAAGGTGATGATTATATTTGGTAAAATGACTTAAAGGGTATTGGTATATATAAATAAAATAAAAAATAATAATTAAAATAGAGGGTATTTTAGTATTTTGGTTAATGAAATGAATGATGTGATTGGTGAGAAATGATTGATTGGAAAACTGATTTGGTATAGATTAAATAAAAAATCTTTGAAGAACAAGGCCTTAGAAGATTAAAAATCAAACTTTGCTCATCCACATAATTAAAAGTCAATGGTTACAACTCATCTGATTTATAAAAATTAAGTTTTATAATATGGGCAGTCAATAATTTCTTGTTGAACTCTTTATTAAGGTCAAAAAGGCGTTATTTGTCTTTTATTTAAGCAAAGTCTTCTATCTATGCGGTTTTGAGACGTCTTATCGATTCAAACCATTACATTATTAATTTTACAAAACCTGTAAAAAAATATATTATATACTACATGTTCCTAATAAAAAAAAATTAAGTTCAAATTTTGTTTTTATTGAATTTAAGGGATTAATTTAAACTTAATTTGTGACAACTTTCACTTAAATTTAAAATATTTTTAATGAGAATTAAATTCAAGATATTTATTTTTTTAAATAAGACTTTTATCAATTAAAGCTGATAATTAATAATCAAACAAATATTATTTCTAAACCTAATCAAATAGCAAAATAGATCATACATTTTTTCAAACAACAATTTGATCTAATATGAAAAAGAAGTTAATATTTAAGTATAATTTTCTTTTTAAAAGTTAGTTTTTCCAAAAATCTTAAAATACATTAATATATAATATATATCTTTTAAATAAAATAAATATATAATATTTGGATTAATAAATTAAATAATATAATTGATTATATAATGGATGAAAAGATAATGAGTTTGTTGAAATTTAAACAAAAAAACTACCGTACAAAGATTTCGTAAACTTAAAGTATTCTAATTAAAAATCAAACTCATAACTTTTAATTTATTAAGAATTATTACTGTCACTAAGAATGGATTTACATTAATAAATTATCAAGTTTTAGGTGAGAATGAAAATGGTTGGTCATTACTCCCATTTAACTTTTTATGAAAATTGAATATATATAAAATCATTTAGAAAATATAATTGTGAAATTGTGACGAGAAAATTCACGATAAGAATAGCATAGGCCTTATTTTGTATTTTAAAAAAACTCATTCAAAATCAATTTTTCAATAAATCACTTCTCAACTGTTTCATTAACAAAAATACTAAAATATCCTATATTTTAAATTATTGTTATTTATTTTATTTTATATATTAATACCTTTTAAATCTTTTAACCAAAGATAATTATTACTTTCTCAAAATCATTACTAATAATTACTTTTTTTTTCTCTTTTTAAATTTTTTTAAAACACCCAATCTAAACACGGCTATAATGAAATTAAAAATTATAAGCAGTTGTTCCGTGTGGGTTAGGTAAAGGTTAAGGATGATGATATTATTGCGGCAGGTTCAGTGTACTTGGGGGAGTTTTGAAGAGTCAAAATCACAAGAAACGACAAAACAATGCTTTTTTCATCCTTTAATAATTAATAATTAATAATTAATAATTAATAATTAATAATTAATAATTAATAATTAGTTGAATGTATCACGTGTAATGTGGATTTGACCCTTGAGTCTCTGGCTGGACACAACAAAAACTGGGGCAAAAATTTCATGTCTATCCAAGTTCAAAAAATCTCTATATTTATTTAAATTAATAATCTCTATCAAACAAGGTTAATATGTTTTATTTTAATATATAATATTTAAATTATTTTATTAAGTATTATTAATTTTAATTATATATATTTATAAAATAAATAATTAATGGGCTGAGAAAAAAGGGGTTAATTAATGGTTTAGTCTAGGGAAGTAGGTTTTTTTTGAAATAAATGTTAGTATAATGGAAAAAAAATTGTTTAAAACTTGGGTAGACATGGAATCAAAAAAACCACTTTGGTCTCTTTTATGTATATATAATAATACTAGGTACCTATATATAGATACATGTATCAACATACATGAGAAGTATTCGTGAATATGATGAACAATGTTTTCTATGATTAGGGTTAAGTTTGGATAATTTAGTAGATATGGTTAATGAATAATAAATAACTCATGTCAGATTAATTTAATATATAGTCAACCAATTTTACATTTTAATTTCAACTAATAAGATATCTTACTTGACTAACTTGTTTTTGAGTACATCCCCTTGTTTATTGACCCGTGACATCATAATCTTGATTGATATTTTTTTTTTTTTTTTTTTGTGTCACGGATGAGGTGGGCTAAACCCATCCCAAATATTTAATTTTATATTAAAAATATGATATAATTCCTATAATTTATTTTTTATTTAATTTAATTTTTATTTGTTTAATTCTTAAAAATATATAAAAACTTACCCAAAAATATTCAAGCCCACCCTCAAAATGTTTTTGAAACCTACCCAAACTTAAATTCTTGTATCTGACTCTCTTTTTTTTTTTTTTTTTTTAATCGGTTTCTTATTGATTTTTGATAGAAAATAAAAATAGTCATGCCAGTTTGAGATTAGTTCTACCTGTCAACCAAAATGAAGAGGCAGACAGCTATGTTTCGAGTTTTTATTTTCTTTAATCAATAAAAAGGAAAATGTAACAAAATAAAAAGTAAACTTAAAAAGAAAAGTCCATTATAAAAATGACTTTTCTTAGTAGCAAGTAGTTCAACTCCCGTGAACTCCATGGCACAACACTCAAGGACAAAACTTCTATTTATTGCTTATAAAAGTCAAGTAGTTAGTTGGTTGCCTCAGGACAATAAATTAAACATAATACAAATTATTACAATCCTTTATTTTTTTTAATCTATTAAATATTAAAAAAATAAAATTCGTTTAAGAAAACCAAACAAAACATAAACAAAAATTAGCATACAAAAAAGTATTAAAAAAACTATGAGCTAAACAAAATAATAATAAATTATTATAATCCCTACTCCTAAATAAGTTTTATTAAGGTATTGTTTTTATCAAAAAGTTGATTAATAAAAATATAAGTTTTTTTTAATTGATTAAATTATTATAATATGTTTTTAAATTTTAATTTTATAAAAGGAAAATGATAGAGACCAAGAAAATTATTGACAAGAATTATATGGATGATGTGTTACCTTTTAAATTGATTAAAAATTTTCAATCCTACTAATTCAATTCATTTGACACATTATTTTTTATAATTTATTGTCAATATTTTTTCTGCATCCTATCATTAATCTTTATAAAATTAAAATAAAAATATTTTAATTATAAATTGAATATATTATAGTTGAGTTTTCAATAAAAAAATCCCAAAAATAAACCCCGATCAGAACTCCCAAGAGAAGATGAAGGGGATCACTTTATTCATTCAAAAGACCTGTATTTCTGAAAATTAAAATATACCACATCCATTTTGCTTAAAGACTTACTTAACCCATGAAAACTTTAATGAGGCAAACAAACAAATTGATATAAATATGCAATACTTGTTTTTATTGAAAATTAACTTTCTTTTTAGAAAATGTAACTTTTATTGAAAAGCGTTTTGAACATACATCAAAAGGGGTGTAGAAGAATGATAAATAAATAAAAGCGGGAAGAGAATGCCAAATCGTCGACGTTTCCAATAATCCCTATAGTATTGCACAGGGGCGGAGCCACACTTGCTCCAGCCTCACCCAAATTTGAAAAAAAACAGAGCAAATTAAGTGAATAAATCGGACAAATGAGTCAGACCCATGATCCAGATAATTTTTCATCCTGGCTCCGCCCCTGGTATTACAACTTAAACTTACTGATCCATTTGTCTAAGAAGTCCGTCACTTTAAGTGGCATTTCCATTGAAAATTTAGAAGGTTCTTGGTAAGAGAACATATACCTCTAGCAAGGTCGCAGTGGAGGAGGATGCAGTCCATACTTCCTCACTCTTCATGCAAAGACAATCTACTAGCCAGATGTATCCTCATTCTTTTCATTTTAATAGTTATCAGAACTCCGCTTTCAATAAATAGCTTCTCAGGCAAAGAAAGAGATCACACTTCCTTCTAGGGGTAATAGAAGAATATGTCGATTCATTTTTACATTTATTTCGCTAGATGTTACCAAATTGTGTTCTATTAACTAATGTGCATGTCTGAGATAGCCAGAACGGTCATTGACAGCTTTGCATTCGTCTCATTGAATTTTGATGAGACGATTAGCTTATAATTGCAAACTGAATCCACTAATGCAAAAGGTTCATGTGCACACATCTGAATCTCTTCCTCATCTTGTAATATTGTTTCTTGGAACTCTAGTTTTAAATTCTTCACACAAAAACAAAAGAAAAAATATTAGCGTCGAAATACAACTGCTTACGTTAATAAAAGTTTCTGCCTCTTTTTCGACAGCTTCCAATTAATGAGCATCTGTTTCAACATTCTCTACCATCTTTTGTGCTTTAGCAACACATCTTGAAATATAATCTTGAGTGTCCTTCAACCAATTCATCTGATCTTCCATCAGGGTAAATTGGTTCATGAAAAATTTCAGCAACTGACAAAAACATAAAACTTTTGTGGCAAAACAGATAATTGTGAAAGAATATAATGCAGATAAGAGATGTCAATAACCATTGACGTTGCACTTACTTCATCTAAGAAAGATTGATGAGATGTAAGGCAGATTCTTTTTGCACCTATCTTTGCAGCAATTTCAATTGATTGTTGCAGACGAGATATACACTATAAACTCAAACACTTCAGCAGGTGTTGAACCCTTTAGCATTTAACTCAAACTGGAATGTATTCCCAAGCTTTAACCCAGAAACGACGATCAGACAAAAATCAGGGTTGTAATTATATGATTATATCAGGTAGACAAACATAAACCATGTAATTGTGCACATGAAAAGAAAACCTTTTCAGAGCTTGATTGTTGTCTATTGAAAGTGCCTCAAGTTCTTTTAATTCTTGGCTAATAGTAGAATCGAGATTCCAAGCCTTCTCCTCCCAAGAATTCCTAGCAGCCTCGTCCTCCCAAGAATTCCTAGCAGCCTCGTCCTCTTCCTGCAATTCCTTCTCCATCCTTTCTGCATCCCTGACAGTAATACCCTGAATTTCAATCTTCTTTCTCAACTCCTCGTTTTCCTAACAAATGCTAACAACATTTTCCACAAGTTTTGCTTCCAATTCCTTCTCTTTAACTTCCCATATGTCCATTTTATTGATCAACTATCACCTGGAATTTTCCCAATCTTGAAACTGAAAGTAAACTGTATCATATATATATAACAACACTCTACATAAGAAAATTCAAGACTCACAATGCTGCTTAATTTCCCTATTTTACATACATCAAACATGATCTATGAAGAGTTAACTAAAATAGGTTGTTCTTAAGCTTCAAAATGGCACAAAAAGTGAAGAAAAGAAAGAAAGAAAAAAACTCAAGAGTCCTCAAGCTTGAAGAACTTGACAGTGAAGAATGTGATTTTTACTCGGTTTCGACCAGCCAAGCTCGACAAGATATTCGTCATCAATGTTTTAAACCGTCCCTTCCCCGCTATAGTTTCCTATAAATGTTCAGTCACCATGATTCCCTCCGTATCCTCACATTTCGAAACATCAACTAAAGAAATACTCAAATTATTTCGTACAACTAAAGAATTGATGGCTTAACGTTGGGTTGAAGACAGAGGTTTGTTCCAGGAACATATTTCTTTATACCACTAACTGTTTTTAATCCTCCATCTACTCTACAGAAACATGTCGTGTCAACCTGCAATGCAAAATCAACATAATCACTCTTCATTTATATATGAAAAAACTCTCTATTAAAAGGTTTTGTATAAACGAGAGAACTTGCCAAAGGAGGCTGAATCGATCTGTCGAGTCTTGACATTTGATTCACAACCCAATTTAACTTAAAGAAAAAGGAATAATTGGTCTATCTATATTCAAACAACCTTCCTGCAAAGACAACATATTCGGAATTAAGAACAAATCTGAATTGAAAGCTTTATAAGATCACATATCTGTTGACTTTAGTAAATGATGATGCTTTTCTTCCTTTTCATGTTGCATATAATCCTTCCCTTTCCCTTTATAAGATATCACATATCTTTTGACTTTAGTAAAGAGAATGTGAACAATGAGATTCACTTTATAGAAAACAACAAGAAGAAGAAGAATTAGAGACTAACTCAAAGGAGTTAAAAGTTCTTGCATCAATGAATGACTGCACCATATCATTCCCGAAAACTCCAAGCAACTTAAGACCAAATTATAAGATCACATTGTAATACGCAGAACATTACAATGCGTGTGAACAATAAACGTGAAGTTATTACAATACACTTGATGACATTTCGTCAAATTTCCCTTTCCTTTCATTATGTTGCAGTAAAATCTGTCTTTGTTCATAACAAAGTATTCACATATTCATATTCAGGAGTTATCAACTATAGTATATAACTTAGTGTTAATAACATGGGTCACTAACTAAGAAATCATCAAATCTAATAGTTATAACATAAAATGAACATACCCATTTGAGATCGAACGAACAGAGAGTTGTGGCGGCTGTTGGTTGCTGATCTTGAACGAATAGAGAGTCGTGGCGGCAGTATTGGAGAATTTAGGGAAAAGGGAGCGGGAGGGAGAATGGGAGAGTTTAGGAGAGAAAGTCGTGGGGTAAAAAAATATGTATATATTAGAGTTTACGCGTAATACATAATACACGTAATATGTCATACATTTATTACATATTACGCATAATTGTTGAAAATAAAATTAATTAATTGAAAATTAGACGTTATTATCTTTTGTTTAATAGGTATCTTAATTAGAATAAAATGTCTAGTTAATATTAGACATTATTATCTTTTGTTTAATATGGGTCTTAATTAGAATTAATTCTGATCGTTTAAGAATTTTTTTCTAATATAAATAGAGTAGTTGTATTTGCAGAAAGAAGATGAACTAAATAAAAATATCTTCCCCTTTTTTATATTCTTATCTTGAGTTTGTGAGAGAATAAGTCGATTGTCCACTAACGTTTCCAACAAAGTGGTTTCTAGTATTCGCGTCTTATAAAAGACAACTATGGTAGTTGGTCTATCCGAGTAAAGACATTACTCGGTTCCCAATGTGCGTGGGAAATCGTATATAGTGGGATTATCAAAACTGATGAGGATGCGACGTTGACCCAGATTCAAGCGTTCGAAAAGAATAAAAAGAAGGATCAGCACGCCCTTTCTATAATCCACCACTGTCTGGATGATGTTGCTTTTGAGAAAGTAGAAAATGCATCGACCTCGAAGGAGGCATGGGAAATTCTAGAAAATTACCACAAAGGAGTTGTCAAGGTAAAAAAGGTGCGGCTTTAGATTTTACGTGGAGAGTTTGAAGTTCTTCATCAAGAAGCATCGGAGTCTATTTCAGACTATTTCACGCATATCTTATTTATCGTCAACTAGATGAAGCGAAATAGCAAAAGCACAGAAGACGTTTGAGTAATCGAGAAAATTTTACGTTCTCTACATCAAAGATTTGATCATGTAGTGGTTGTAATCGAAGAGAACAAAGATTTTGAAAAACTCTCAATCGACGAATTAAATGGATCATTACGGGTGCACGAGGAATGGAGAACAAATACAAGAAGGAGCCTTTGGAGAAAGCCCTTCTAGTCAATCATTCGTTTGGAGAAAAGGGAAGCGTAGTTCATCGAGGTCGAGGTTATTCTCGTGGTGGCGGTCGAGGACGTGACATAAATTCAGACATCGAGAGAGAAAATGGTGAAAAACCTTGAGGAAACCCAAGAGGTAGAGGAAGAGAAAGACGACACAAACAAGGACAAGGAAGTGACAGATACGAAAAGGCACGCGTTGAGTGCTATAATTGTCACAAATTGGGTCATTATGCTCGTGACTATTGGTATGTTAAGGATGCGAAAGTAGAAGTCAATCTCACAGAAAAAAAAAGAAATAGAGGAGTCAACGTTGTTGTTGGCGCTAAATCAAGAAGTTATTGGAGGAGAAAGTCAATGGTATCTTGACAACGGTGCGAGTAACCACATGTGTAGCGACAAGTCAAAATTCGTTGAGATTTAGAAAAAGAAAACCAGAAATATTACATTCGGAGATGATTCGAAAGTTTAGATTGAAGGCAAAGGTACCATTTTGATTCGGTTGAAGGATGGTACACACAATTTTATTTTCGATGTGTATTATGTCCCCAAATTAAAAAGCAATATTTTGAGTTTGGGACAACTCATGGAAAGAGGCTACCAAATTTTAATGAAGGATCGTATTCTTTGGCTACGAGATGGAAGCGCTAACCTAATTGCGAAGGTGACAATGTCGAAGAATAAGATGTTTTCGTTCCCTATTCAAACCGAAGGGCCAAACTACTTGCAAGTATCAGTGACGGATCTAGCGTGGTGTTGGCACATGAGGATGTGATATCTAAATTTTGGTGGCCTAAAAAAGATGTCCAAAAAGAAAATGGTGAAGGGGATGCCTTTGATCAATCATCCAGATCAACTTTGTGAAGCGTGTCTTCTAGGAAACATGCAAGAGAAAGCTTTCCGAAGGAAGCAACGTCAAAAGCTACGAAGCCGCTCAAATTAATTCATGTCGATATGTGTGGCGATCAAACCATCGTCTTATGGTAAAAATAATTATTTCTTACTTTTCATCGATGATTTTAGCCGGAAGACTTGAGTTTATTTCTTGAAAGAAAATCTAAGAGTTTTGATATTTTTAAGAACTTCAAACTTTGGTGGATAAAGAGTCCGGCTATATGATTCGAGAGTTGAGAACCAATAGAGGTGGAGAATTTACTTCTGATGCCTTTAACAGTTTCTATGAAGAAAATGGCATTAGGTGTTTTCTCACAACTCCAAGATCCCCACAATAAAATGGAATGGCTGAAAGGAAGTACCGATCTATCCTTAATATGGCTCGGAGCATTATGAAACATAAGAAGATGCCAAAAGAATTTTGGTCGGAAGCTACAGCGTTATAAAACATAAGAAGATAAACGATTGTAAGATGTAGAAATGAAATAACACAATGAGTTTTATGGATATTCAGAGATAAAACTCATGCGTCACCCCTTCTTCTGTTTCCAGAAGGTTTTTTACTGGAAGATTTTGATTCGTATATCAACTACACAACCCTAGTCAGAACACATGACTTAACAACTGCCTATTTCTAAACTCCTAGCTATCACTCTGTTGAACAGACAACGTTCTGATCAACTTACAATACTGAAAATACACTCAGGTAGTACAGTAACAATAACTTAGTTTAGTTTAGTGAATTGCAAAGTAATCTTAGAGAGTAAATCAAAGCACTTAGCAATTCAGAATTCGTAACATGAAAGAGTATCGAAGAGAGAGTTTATCGTTGTACTTTGATCACCTTTTATATCTAAAGTGTAGCAAAGGTCGAATTCGTCTCTTGGATACGTGTCAACTTTCTGATGGATGTACGTCAGGTGTATGGGACCGTACACAAAAATATATTCGTTGAATCGTGGTGTACCGGATTGTACTACAGAATATTCGGTAGAACGTGGTGTACTAGAAGGTACAATGCGGACTAAAGGATTGAGTACTTGGAAGTTAAACGTAGACTACTGATAACGAACAATATTGTTCTCTATGCTGATGAGTTAAATTAAATCAACAAATTATTTTGTTCAAAACCCAGATAAAACTCAAAAATAAACAAGTTATAGGTCTTACCCTTGGTTGCCTCCTAAATATATATCTTAAATTGTTTTATCTTTGATTTTTTTTTAAGTAATTTTTTTTTCCTTTCTATTTATGTAATTGTTTGGTTTTCTTAAAGATTTTTTTTCAATAAAAGAAATCAATCATTTCATTATATATCCATTGAGATGCATTTCTTTTCTTTGATAAAAAAAATTATATATGAACTACAAAACCATTGTTGAAAAGATATTACAAAGAAGGTTCAACTTATAAAAATAAGGGATTACAAAAATTACAATTAATACATAACTAGAGGCATCCAAAAGAAGCATCAATTAACATATATGACTATATTAAATGTGGTGAAGACACAATTACTCTATAAAATCACAAATATAATTCATTTTAAAGAGTTTTCTCTAGAGATTAGGTCTGTCCAAATATATATATATATAATGATGCTTAATTTTTGAAGTGTCCAGATTGCCGGGTCGAGAGCTATGGTTAATTTGGATATTTATGTGAGAGTAAATGGATACTTGGGTCGAATTGTGGGTTGACCCGTCCATAAACTTAAAACTGTTAAAAATAAATTTAAAAATGTTATTTGTAGGTTTTGAACTTGTAACCTAACAAAATAAGTACAACCCTTTAACCAACTAGGCTAACAACACTTTATAATTAATATTCAACACCAAATTTGATGAACGAGAGACATTTTAACAATAAAAGTTCAAATTTTTAATTAACTCATCTATATATATATATATAATAATGCTTAATTTTTAAAATTTTCGGATTGCTGGGTCCAAATGTGTGGTTAATTTGAATATTTATGTGAGAGTAAATGGATACTTTGGTCGAATTGTGGGTTGACCCGCCCATAAACTTAAAACTGTTAAAAATAAATTTAAAAATATTTTTTTTAGATTTCGAACTTGCAACCTAACAAATTTGATTAAGATGTCTGCCCAAATTGCTTTAGCTTTGATTTTTTTAAATGTTTTTAGCGTAATTTTGAGTTATTAAATAACCAAAAAAATCAAACATCATTTAACTTTATTCATCCAATCAATTAATTCATTAATCAAAATAATAAAATAATCATTATATTAAATTATTATTTTTTATTTTATTTATATATATCAATACCTTATCAATTTTTTTACCAAAAAAAAACATTTTAATTTTTTCTCCAGATATTTAAATAACCATCTATACCTAAGTGGATTAGGGTTAGGGTTCGAATCTTTCATATTTCATTAGTAGGTGAAGCTTCCACGTGATCTAATCTCTCTCCCATTTATTTGATAGAGGAGAGTCCAGATCATGCTGGCAGTTTCAACTGCTTGTGGTACATGATCACTATCATATATATATATATATATATACTAAATGTCTAAAACTAGGGTTTAATTAACCATGAACGGCGGCGTATTGAATCCTCCCTCTCCAGGATCTACATATCCTCGTATACTCACTAATTAAGCATATTCTTCAGTAAGAATGCATTTACCATTCTAATTCCGTTTTTATTTTGGGGATTTTTTTAATACTATTTCCAGTTTTTTTTCGATTTCGAACAATTATGTGGGACACGGTTAATAATTTTTTTTTTTAAATAATATAATTATATAAACAAATTTTTAATATAATATATTTTTTTTAATATATTAAAATTTTATATTATTATAAAAAAATAAACTTATTACTCTTATCAATTATAATGAATAAATAAATATATTGATGATTTAATATATTTAATTATATTTATAATGTTGTGACAGAATTAAGACAAGACGAGATAAAATATCATCCTCACTCCATCCCTCAAAAGAAATAATTTGGTTCGGTTTTGTGAGATATTTTTAAATTTTCATACTTAACTAGAATAGGATGAGATATTGGAGGAGGGGAAGAAAGAAACCCATAAATAGATAAGATAACTGATGGGTCGGCCTTCTCTTTTTTCTCTCTAAATATTCTTTATTTATTTACAGTCATGGTTTTGCTATTGCCACCTTAGTCTGTATTTATTTGGGGAAAATATAAATATACCCTTAAACTATTTCAATATATATATATAAATTTTTATTTTCTTAGTTTAGGACATGAACTCAAATTGAATGTTCTTGTTGATAATGATGTAAAATAAAAATAAATCGATTAGATTGTAGTCTGATTCTACACGAATAAAAAAAGTTTATCTAATTGCGAAATTGATATTTTTAGACATTAATTTATATAAAAAATAATATTTTAATTCATTTAAATTGATTATTATGATAATTCAAATAAAGGTTGTTTTGTTTAAATGAACAAATATCTCAGTTTTGAATTTTACTAAAGACTTGATAACATTATTTTTTGAAGATGTAAGTAATTTACGAAAGAAAAATAATTGGGAGAGGAAATTTGAGGGAGGGAATGATGTGGCGCAATTTGATTAGCAAAAAAATAACAAAATTTTTCTATCTTTTCTCTACTCACCTTTTATCCTTTTTCCAACCAGTAACATCATTCTCTCCTTTATTCCCTCCCTCAAATTCCCGGAAAATTTGACGAAATAACCCTCATAAGATAAATAACCCTCATAAGAAAATTTGACGAAATAACCCTCATAAGAAAATTTTCAAACTTAGCATAGGATAAATAATTTTTTCAAATATAACTTTTTCCCTATGCAAAAAGACCTTATTGCCCTTAAATTAAAAAAAAAAGTTTCTTTTCTCCTTCCCTTCTCCCCTTCAGCCGTTTTCCCTCCCTCTCTACTTTTCATATTCCCAAACACTCCCCAAAGACGACCGATCCAAGCCCCCTCTCCCCGACGACGAACCAAGCCCTCGAAACTCCACCTCTCCCCAACGACGATCCAAGTAGAACGAAGAACGATCATCGCTGCGAAGAACGATCCAACAAAACCAAGGAAACCGGAACGTCTCCAACATTCATGTTAGTTTTCTGTGTTTCTGTTGCCTTCGTCGCCTTCGTCGTTTCACCGCTGAAATGGAATAATGTTTAAGGTTTCGTCGTTTAGAGTCTAGGGTGTAGGTTAGGTCGTGGATGAATGGTTTTAGAGCTTAGTTGATTGGTTTTATGGTAGAATATATATTTGTCGCAGGCGACTGCGCATCTGTCGTCTACGACAGATGCGCATTCGTCTACGACAGATGCGCAGTCGCCTGCGACAGATGCACTGTCGTCTGCAACAGCCTTCGACAGATGTATTTTAAACTCAAAACGATTCAGTCAACCTTCGACGATGCATTTGAAGCCTGGTTTTGTTGGATCGATCTTCGCAGCGATGATCGTTCTTTGTTCTGCTTGGATCGTCGTCGGGGGCTTGGACAGTCGCCGGAGGTCGGGGGAGCGGTGGGGTTTCGTGGCTTGGATCGTCGTCGGGGAGAGGTGGGTCGTGGGCTTGGATCGGTCGTCGTCGGAGATGAGGCGGTTTAGAAATATCAAAAGAGGAGAGAGAGTGAAAACTAAAGGGGAGAAGGGAAGGAGAGAGGAAAGAGACTGTTTTTTTATTATTATTTAAGGGCAATAATGTCTTTTTGCATAGAGAAAAGGTTATTGTTAGATAAAATTAGACCGGTTAATAGAACTTAACACAAATAAACTCCCTATGCAGGAACAGACAAAGAACCGGACCGGTCAGATCACTGAGCCGGTTAAGAAACTCAACCGGTCAAACACATAAACCAACCAAAAACCTGACCGAACAAGAAGGCAAGATCGGTCAAAACAAGAAGGCCGGAAACACTAGACATTCGATCATTTAGAAGCCAAGGAATAACCGGAAGCCATCCGGTTAACACACATAACCGACCAGCATAAGAAGATACTTCGGGTATCTGTTGAGAATGATACCAAAGGAACAGACTGAACATTGCCATATTCATACAAGTCTGAGGACAGTCTGCAGGCTGCAGAAGACCGTTCTACAAGATCTTTCCACTTCAGGATAAATCAGAAAAACAATCTTCCAAGTACAGACAACTGTCTAACCGACAGTCACCATATTGAGTAAAAGACAAACCTAGCCGGTTTGTCCTACATACTGAAAGATTACACCGCCAGGTCTGAAAGGTTGACCGCCAGGTCTGAATCACTGAACCTCTGCTCAACCAATCAAATTCAAGGAAATGAAATATGACCGTTGGCATATTTCACCTATAAAAGGAGCAGCTGAAGAGGAGTAAATGCGGGACACAGTGAACAATTAATCTACAAGTGAAAAGAGTGTGTTCTATCTCTAGAAAGCTTAAGTGCTAAGTTGAAGTGTGTAATTCTACAATTTCGGTTAAAATTGTACGGGTGTTATCGAGCAGGAAATAAGTCTCGATCGGATTGTGTTTGTATTCCTTAGTGAATATCCTTCTCGCGGTTTCGAGAGGAAGGGGTGACGTAGGAGCTTTATCTCCGAACATCCATAAAAACCTATCGTGTCATTTACTTTCTGCCAGTTCTACTTTCTAACCGATCTGCACTAACTTACTTATACCGTTATAACCGATTCAACAGCATTGAAACCGACTTACTGAGTTACAAAACCGACCTAGCAACTTCCAAACCTTTCTTATTCAAAACCGGTTCTACCTATCTTGTGAGTGTGCCGCTTCAACCTGAAACAAACCACTTCCGCGCTTGAACCTGGTTCAAGGGTTTGTGACAATTTGTGTAGTATTGAAACCCGGTGTTAATCTCTAACCGGATTAATCACCACCCTTTGAGTAAGACGCGCTAACCGGCTAACCCCGGTCCTCCAGCCGCGACCTAGATCCTAACAATTGATATCAAAGTAGTTAGTTTCAATACTCAAGCAAGCATGTCGTTCGATAGGCCCCCTATGCTAGAAGGTGATGACTTTGCCAACTGGAAGGCACGCATGCACCTACACTTAATCACCATGGATGATGAGATGCAGTTCATCATAGCCGAAGGACCGATAATCATTGACAAGGATAGGAAGGATTGGACAGCTGAAGATAGGAGAAGAAACAATCTGGATAACCATGTCAGAAACCGGATCTCCAACGGTGTGGATAGAAATACGTATTGCAAGATCAGGGACTGCAAAACCGCAAAGGAAACATGGGAAACGGTTATACAGATTCATGAGGGAAATGAAAGAACCAAGGAAAACAAGGTAATGGTAGCTACTCAAAAGTTTGAAAGCATCAAGATGAAACCGGGAGAAACAATAAGAGAATACAGTGACCGGTTCACAGGTGTGTTAGACGAGTTAGCAACTCTTGGCAAGAGGTATGATAACAAGGAAGTCATTATGAAAGCATTAAGATCTCTTCCAAGTGTGTGGGATATAAAGACAATGGTGATGAGGGAATCAAACTGCTTAAGCAAGATGAAACTACATGATGTATTCGAAGACCTTAAGGCATATGAGTTTGAAATGAGATCTAGGACTGAAGAAGAAGTCTCAGCCTCAACCTCAATCAGAGCATTGATCACATCCACAGAACCGGTTGTACCTGCACCGATCAGAACCGTTGAACAGTTCACCGAGGATGCCATGGCAATGCTTGCACAGAAATTTGGGAGATTCATGAAAAGAAGTCAACCGACAAACAACTACAACTATGGTGATAAATCAAACGTAAGGTGTTATAACTGCAACTGTCTGGGACACTTCAAGTGGGAATGCAGAAAACCGAGAAGGGATGACCGGAAATCGGACAATCAAAATAACCGAAATAACTATCAACAAACCGGTGAAGGAAGTGAGGTTCAGAAAGCACTGATAGCCGATGATGGAGGAAGCTTATGGGCTCACAGTGATAGTGATGATGAACTCACATGCCTCATGGCAAATGAGGAACAAGTATTTGACTCTCCTTGTGAAGAATTTACTAAAGATGAGTTATATAATGCATTGAATAATATGGTAGCGGAATATAAGAACCTGTTAACTTTATTACCTAAGCAACCCAACTTTAGAGCCGACCTCATAGTACCGATCTTGACCGAACTAGAGATCATAGAACCTGATGAAACCCCTACCTTAGAAATCGAGTTAGCACCTGAACCATCACTTAAGACCGAATAGTCTAATGAGCCAGTTCGAGAATTGACCGAGGAGGAAAACGCCTGACTCCAGTATAAAATGGCCGCATATAAAAGATCTAGTGACATGGTAAGAAAGATGTGTAGTTATAAGAGGCACTCTTTTTGCATGTTTGGCCTAAGATACAAAAACGATAGATCCAAAAATCAAAAACCCGTAGACAAAGTAAGGCTCTCAAAGGATGACATTCCTTTTGTAAGTTTTGTCAGAAGTTCCTTAACCGCTGAAGAGGAATTAACAGCCTATTATACGGAAGAAAAACTAACCTATGTAGGTCCAACTGACTCTGAAAAATGGCTTCACCCTGAGAAAAGGAAAGCCAACCTGTTCAAAAATAGGAGAGCAAATCCACAACCGCATAGGACAAACCAAAGATCATCCTCACACAAGGCTTTCTTAGGAAAGCCGAAAGACTCAAAACCGAGTGCCAAAAAGACAGTTAAAACCTTAACAAGGAAAGTTGTCTGGTTTGTCAAGGTCTTGATACCCAAGGGACTAATCGCCTGTGGACCCAAGTAAATGTGAGTACCAAATAGTTGTAAATAAGTACATTTTGCAGGATATAAAGAAACTGCTAGGAAACTCTGAATGGTACTTGGATAGTGGTTGCTCCAGGCATATGACCGGGAACAACAATCTTCTAACCGACATCAGAATAGAAACCGGTGCATTAATCACCTTCGGTGACAATTCAAAAGGTAGAACTGTGGGCAAGGGTAAGATTGTCCATAGTAACTTAACAATTGATAATGTACTCTTAGTTGAAAACCTACGTTTTAATTTGCTAAGTATCAGTCAGATGTGTGATGCTGGATACACTGTAGAATTTCTCAAACATGCATGCTTAGTTAAGAACTCTCAAGGTATCATACTTCTAACCAGAAATAGGCTAGGAAATATTTACAAGGTAGACTGGACAACTAAAGTAGAATATCATGTATGCATGATAGCTAAGACCGATCAAACCTGGCTATGGCATAAAAGACTAAATCACTTAAACATGAAAACCTTAAACTATATTCGCGGTAAAAAGTTGGTTGAAGGAGTTCCCGACATAGTGTTTAATAAGGATAAGGTTTGTTCAGCATGTCAAATGGGTAAACAAACTAGGTCAACCTTTAAGAGTAAAGGACACATTCAATCTAACCGATGCTTAGATCTTCTTCACATGGATTTATTTGGACCGATTCAGGTCATAAGTCTATGAGGCATGCTTTACACTATGGTAGTTGTTGATGATTACTCTAGGTATACATGGGTAATATTCTTACCATCTAAACGTGAAACCGCATCAAATTTGATTATACTGCTTAAACGTTTGCAAAATGAAAAATCAACACGCATTAACAGTATTAGGAGTAATAGAGGAACCGAATTTACAAATAGTACTTTAAATGCATTTCTTGATGAATCCGGTATTAGACACGAGTTGTCTAGTGCTAGAACTCCTCAACAAAACGGCCTAGCCGAGAGAAGAAATCGAACTCTCAAGGAAGCCGCACGGTCCATGATAGCCGATTCGGGTATTGCTCAAAAATTCTGGGCTGAGGCTATCAATACTGCATGTTACACACAAAACCGGTCTTTGATCAACAAGTTTCATAACAAAATACCTTATGAGGTATACTTTGATAGGGTTCCTAACCTTAAGTACCTTAAGATTTTCGGTTGTAAATGCTACATTCATATAAATGGCAAAACCTATTTATCTGCTTTTGATGCAAAAACCGATACTGGAATCATGTTAGGTTACTCAGCAGTGAGTAAAGCATATATAGTATATAACAACAGAACTTTAACCGTGGAGGAATCACTTCATGTTGTTTTTGATGAATCGGTTGAAAGCAACACTGCATCATGCTTTGATATACACAACAGATTGGAAAATAACAATATCAATTCTGATAGTGAAGATGAAATTCCGGTTTTCAGGAGGTTTGTCCATGACCAAATGGGTAATGATGAAACCCAGCCGGATCAAGCTGTCCCACGACAGGAAGCTGACACTTCGGTCCAAACAGAGGAAATCGGTCGGTCTGAAATTCCTGTTCAGCCTACCGATATGTCTAGTCTTGATCAAGTAAACGGTAATTTGGTAGACACTCCTGAACCGAATTTCAAAAGGAACACCAAACATCCTCCTGAGCTAATTATAGGTGACCCTTCAGAACCTGTTCGAACTAGGCATCAAATTCTGGAGGAATACTTCAATTCCGCTTTTATATCCCAGATTGAGCCGAAAAAAGTGGATGAAGCATTGTCAGATCCGGACTGGATTTTAGGAATGCAAGAAGAATTAAACCAGTTTGAGAGTAATAAAGTCTGGTACCTAGTCCTAGACCGAAAGATCAACCGGTCATAGGAACAAGATGGGTATTTAGAAATAAACTCAATGAAGACGGTTTGGTCACGAGGAACAAAGCCAGATTAGTGGCCCAAGGATACAAACAGGAAGAAGGCATTTATTTTGAAGAATCATTTGCCCTTGTAGCTAGGATTGAAGCTATTAGGATTTTTCTAGCTTTTGCTGCTTTCAAAAACTTTAAAGTTTTTCAAACGGATGTTAAAAGTGCATTCTTGAATGGTGACCTACGTAAAGAGGTATACGTTGAGCAACCACCCGGTTTCAAAAATGCTGAATTTCCAAACCATGTATACCGGTTAAACAAAGCTTTATACGGTCTAAAACAAGCTCCTAGAGCCTGGTATGACACACTAACCGCATTCCTGTTAAAACATGACTTCACCATCGGTTTGGTGGACAAAACACTCTTTAAGTTTGAGAAAAAGGAACATATCTTACTTGTTCAAATTTATGTAGATGACATCATCTTCAGATCAACCGATCCTAAGTTATGTGATAAATTCTCAACCCTGATGACTAACAAATTTGAAATGAGTATGATGGGGGAATTAAGCTTCTTCCTAGGTCTTCAGGTTAAGCAACTCGAAGAAGGAACCTTCATAAGCCAACCCAAGTATACTAAGGAACTTCTACAGAAATTTGGGATGGACACATGCTCCTCAGCGGCTACTCCAATGAGTTCATCGGTCAAATTGGACAAAGATGATGAGGGTCAAGCGGTAGACCTGACCGTTTACCAAGGCATCATCGGTTCTCTTCTATACCCGACAGCAAGTAGACCGGATATCCTATTTGCGGTCGGCGTGTGTGGAAGATTCCAGGCTAATCCAAAACAATCTCACTATACAGCCGCAAAGAGAATCTTGAAATATCTTAAGGGAACTCCTGACGTCGGTCTATGGTATCCAAAGGATTCATCATTTAACCTAACAAGTTATTCAGATGCAGACTATGCAGGTTGCAAGGTTAATAGAAAAAGCACAAGCGGAACATGCCAATTCCTAGGTGATCGGCTTGTTTCATGGCATAGCAAGAAACAAACATCAGTGGCCACATCAACCGCAGAAGCTGAATACCTGGCAGCCGGAAGCTGCTGTTCACAGCTTCTTTGGATCCAACAACAACTGAAGGATTTCGGTATCACGGCCGAAGAATCTCCAATCTTCTGTGATAACACAAGTGCCATAGCAATCACCTACAATCCGGTTCTACACTCTAGAACCAAGCACATTGACATAAGGCACCACTTCATTCGGGAACATGTCATTCTAAAGCATATCCGGCTGGAATACGTACCGACAAATCAACAAGTAGCCGATATCTTCACAAAGCCTCTGCAGGAAGCTAAGTTCTCTCAATTCAGACTCACACTCGGTTTAACCGATATTAGTCAGATCATCCATAAGGATGCTTAAAAGGGAAATCGGTTCAGACAGACAAAGCCAATAATTCCTCCTAAATTGTCGGACTCTAAATATACCAAGGTTTCTATGGAAGAACCGCCTGGTTTATCAGTCAGAGTAAACCGACCGGTTACTTAGTGCATGCACCAAATAACTGCATCGGGACGAACAACTGATAACTGACCGGTTCGGAAATAGCCTACTTCGAATTATTTGGCTTCCAAACAAAAGTGGAATAATTATCTGTGCTTAAACTTATCTGTTCTGAAACATTACCTTTTCAAAGTAAAATGCTCACACCTAAAAAGACGTGAAGATATGATATCTTTCATAGTCCAGGCCTATGACCAACAACCTAGGCTGTAGACATGTTTATTTCATGCAAAATCTTTCATCCTATGGTTAATAGACATCATTACCTATGACACACTGGATAATAAGATCATCCCTCCACTAATATATAAGTTGAGCAAACCTTAAACAAAACAATCACAAGTTATAACTCCCTCTCTCACTAAGACAAAAATGTCTCAATTCCCAAACATCCTTCAAGTGGACTTCAAATCTGCCCTGAGTACTGAACACTATGATGTATTCAAGATGATCAAATCACTTGAAGACACCGGTCTTCAGTACTTCTTAGATGACAAGCACGTCATCTACCCTAAATCTGTCCTGGAATTCCTTTACAACGCAAGGGTTTTCAGAGGAACTCCTCATTTTGATACACATATCCAATCAAAAGTGGGAGGCATAGTATTTGACTTCACCGAAAATGACTTTGCGAGATGTTTCGGCCTACCAAAACAAGGGCTGACCGATATCAATGTGCCGGCTGACCTAAATGCCGAGATCTCCCTAACCTTTGCCCGGTCAAGTCAACCCGTCGATGACCACGGTACGAAGTCACTGTTGAGAGCTGAATATCAGCTTCTCAACGACGTGATCGGTCGAAGCATCCTAGGGAGGGATGTAACGAACACCTACTGTACTGCAACCTTCAATATGATGGCCGCCATAACCACTGGCACACCGGTCAATTGGTCAAGGGTACTGTTCGACGTCCTAATCTGGATGATTGGCGTTCGAACAGTCGGCCTCGTTCCCCAACTCAGATGTATGCTTCTAGAGCTTGGAGTTCCAACCTGTCCAGGCGAGGGTTTGAACCAAGCCCAGGTGCTCATCAAGGAAGTCACCGACTCATTTTATGAGCGGTTTGAAAAGGCTTGAAAGAGGAGGAACCGTCGCCACAACCCCAACGGTGCCGTCACCTCCAGCGGATATTAAGTCACTCCTTCCTACAACCGGTCATTTTGCTGCACGCACCGGTTGTATCTTTGTTCAACTCCATTATGATCACTTCGGCCTAGTTTATGTTATTTTCGGTTTCAATCGGTTACTTTTCAGTTTGTTGTTGCATCCATCATTAATGAAAAGTAACATTTAATTAATGAAGCAACTCCCAACTACATGAGTAATTACTACCCAACTAACTTGGTTACCTTTAAACTAAATCCCTACCTCGAGCTCCGCAATCGGTCAAAAGTAACCTCTTCCCAATACACTTTGGAAACATAAATATTCTCTTATCTAATAAGACAAAACTGATCTTCAATGTTGACACTTTCCCTCCAAAATCAGATCTATATAAGGAGCCATCCCCTAATCAACTTAACACATCTCAAAACAAAAATCTCTTGAACTCCATCTCTCTCTTAGCAAAGTTTGAATCATGCCGAGCCGAACTCTAGGAAACTTCTTGAGCATTGATTTCGATTCTTGCATGGAACATGAGGATCTAGAAAGCAAGGAGCTCATGTTTGAATCTCTCATTGACACCGGCCTTCGCACTTTTCTCGAAGAATCTGGTCCCATACTCCTTGAGGATGTCAAGACCTTCTTTAGAAGTGCTTGCATAAGAGGAAACTACATTGTCTCCACAGTGAGAGATCACACCTTCTGGCTGGATGAAGCCGAATTTGCTCAAATGTTCAGCCTGCCCACGGAAGGGTTTTCCGATTTCCCAACAAGGGTGGGAAGTGCAGCGACCGAATACTCAAAACTCTTCTCCGGAACCGATGTACCGATGGAAAACTACGGGTTAAAAACCCGCCTTGCACACCACATCCAACTCCTATATGAGATTGTTAATCGTTCTATCATTTGTCAATCTCCGAATCAACGTTACTCAAAAAGAATATTTGACATGATGACCTATATTGTTAGCAACACGCCTATCAATTGGTCATCGGTCATTTTCCAGAATCTGATAACTATGGTTCTAACCAAGAAATGTCTCGGTTATGCTCCTCACATCAGTCGGTTAATCCTTAAGTACCGTCCAGAATTTGGACCGGGCACACCGGCATCTCCTTCGAACATTCTTGACATGGACGGGTGGAAGACAAGCTTTCTAGGGTAGTTATTACATAAGTTATATCTTTATTTCTTATGTATCTCTATGTCCAAACCGATCCATGTTTCGGTTTCTATCTTGTACTTTATCTTCAATGAAAATCCATTTCAGTTTCATAACCGGGTCAAAATTGCAAAAACTCAGATCATTCATCTAACTAACCGGTTAAAATCGATAAACAAATCTGTATTCGTTGAACTATCCGGTCAAAGTTAAAAAAAACGGCCAAAACAAACTCTTAAAAACAGAACCGGCCTACGTTTGCAATCTTACATGATTTTGATAATTTTAAATAAAATAATCAAAAAGGGAGAAATTGTTAGATAAAATTAGACCGATTAATAGAACTTAACACAAATAAACTCCCTATGCAGGAACAGACAAAGAACCGGACCGGTCAGATCACTGAGCCGGTTAAGAAACTCAACCGGTCAAACACATAAACCAACCAAAAACCTGACCGAACAAGAAGGCAAGATCGGTCAAAACAAGAAGGCCGGAAACACTAGACATTCGGTCATTTAGAAGCCAAGGAATAACCGGAAGCCATCCGGTTAACACACATAACCGACCAGCATAAGAAGATACTTCGGGTATCTGTTGAGAATGATACTAAAGGAACAGACTGAACATTGCCATATTCATACAAGTCTGAGGACAGTCTGCAGGCTGTAGAAGACCGTCCTACAAGATCTTTCCACTTCAGGATAAATCAGAAAAACAATCTTCCAAGTACAGACAACTGTCTAACCGACAGTCACCATATTGAGTAAAAGACAAACCTAGCCGGTTTGTCCTACATACTGAAAGATTAGACCGCCAGGTCTGAAAGGTTGACTGTCAGGTCTGAATCACTGAACCTCTGCTCAACCAATCAAATTCAAGGAAATGAAATATGATCGTTGGCATATTTCACCTATAAAAAGAGCAGCTGAAGAGGAGTAAACGCGGGACACAGTGAACAATTAATCTACAAGTGAAAAGAGTGTGTTCTATCTCTAGAAAGCTTAAGTGCTAAGTTTAAGTGTGTAATTCTACAATTTCGGTTAAAATTGTACGGGTGTTATCGAGCAGGAAATAAGTCTCGATCGGATTGTGTTTGTATTCCTTAGTGAATATCCTTCTCGCGGTTTCGAGAGGAAGAGGTGACGTAGGAGCTTTATCTCCGAACATCCATAAAACCTTGTCGTGTCATTTACTTTCTGCCAGTTCTACTTTCTAACCGATCTACATTAACTTACTTATACCACTATAACCGATTCAACAACATTGAAACTGACTTACTGAGTTACAAAACCGACCCAGCAACTTCCAAACATTTCTTATTCAAAACCGGTTCTGCCTATCTTGTGAGTGTGCCGCTTCAACCTGAAACAAACCACTTCCGCGCTTGAACCTGGTTCAAGGGTTTGTGACAGTTTGTGTAGTATTGAAACCCCGGTGTTAATCTCTAACCGGATTAATCACTACCCTTTGAGTAAGACGCGCTAACCAGCTAACCCCGGTTCTCCAGCCGCGACCTAGATCCTAACAGTTATATTTGAAAATTTTATTTAGCCTATGCTAAATTTGGAAATAACCTTTTTATGAGGGTTATTTCGTCAAATTTTCCCAAATTCCCTCCCTCTATCACTTCTCTTTATTAAATTAAAACAAATATCAAATTACTTATTTTAATAAACATTCATTTTTTTCAAATAAATACATTTTGTTAACTATTTTTTTAAGATGCATACAAAAATAAAGTATATATATTGACTTTTAGAAGTTAGTTATGATATTTACATTAATAATTTAGAGTTAAATAAAATTGAACATTAATTTCTTTTTTAATCATCACCACAAATATATGGGTAAGGATCTGCTGTCCCAAAATATGTTCCACTTGCTGTATCATTCATCTAAACAACATAATTTTGATAAATTAGACAAATAAAAAATTATATATATGAAATAAAACCTAAATTCTAAACTCTAAACCCTAAATTCTAAACCTTAAACCCTAAATCTTAAATCCTAAATTCAAAACCCTAAAAAATTATATACATATGACATTTTATTTTAATATTTAATTTTCTTTTTCCTCTTTCCACACTCTTCTCTCTCCTATGACACAGCAAGTGGAACATATTTTGGGACAGCAGATCCGAAGCCTAGCCCAAATATATATATATATATATAGTCAATCCACAAGATGGATGTAACCGATTAATAAACCAATATTATAGTTATTTTGATAGCAATGGTTAGATGGTGATTTCAATCTTACATAATTCACTGTTTTAAAAAATTCAAATTATAATTAACAATATTTCATCTAATTTCTTATTAATTCTTTAATTAAAATGTTAAAATACTTTTAATTTTTTTTTATTATTAAGTCAATTCTTTAAAATAAATGTTAATACTCTTTCAAAACTTATTTTTTTGATTTTAAACGGATTCAATTATAATTAAATATTACATCATAAAGTCTTTAATTACCGCAATTCATTAATTCAAATACACTATATTTAAATAATATAATTTATTTTATAATTATATATTAATATTAATTAAACTTTTTTGTCCAAAAATATTTTTCTTCTCAAAATCATTATTAAAATAATATTATTTAAATAAGCAAAAGTTTATTTAACTAAGAACAAACTCTAAGTTATTTTACTTTAAAAAAATTACAAATAATAAAAATCATTAAAGTTTATTTAACAAAGAACAAACTCTAAGTTATTTTACTTTAAAAAAAAATACAAATAATAAAAATCACTTTCTTTAATTTTGGGCTGCAAGTGATTTATTTTAATAACTACAAACCTAATCAGCTCATATGTTTTATTTTTCTAAAATTGCCTAAATAATTATTCTTTTTTATATATTTATTTGTTTATCCAGTTATGTTTAATACCTATAAACAAAATAATCTTAATAAAATCATATTTTATATTTGAATGTTTAGATTAGAGATATATCAATTTAATATATATATCAGGGCCAGCCATAGGGTAAGCCCGGCAAGCCCTCGGGCTAGGGCAGCCCACTCCCAGGACAGCCCATTTATTAAAAATATCAAAATATTTAGTTATGTTTATTATAATTTTAAACATAAATGGTGTAATGTGGTGGTTCAATATATGCATTTAAAGTTTTAATGTAGTTATGGGTTCAAATTTCACTAAAAACGATTTTTTTTTATCAATTTTTAAAACTAGACTTAGAGTAATAAAAAGTATATCGAACTTTTTCTATCGAGGCTAGGCAGCCCAAACCTCGGGGCTGGCTCTTTTATATATATATATATAAAATAGTAAAAAGTTTGTTTAAAATTAATATTATATTGGTGGTATTTTATTTTATTAATAATAAAATTAATTAAAATTAGTGTATATAAGTCTATCTAATATAAATGATTGGATATATATATAGTTATCTAAAAATTTATTCAATATTCCATATTAAAAATAAAAATGGATCAATTTGTGATATTTTATTCTTCATTTAGTAAGAAAAAAAGGTTTCAAATAATAATACAAGTTAATATTAATATTAAACTGTTTTATCCTTACATTTAAATGTGATTTACCAAAATATTATAGATACATTTAAATGTGATTTACCAAAATATTATAGATATATATAAAATATTAATTTTTATGGTATATCAAAAATTATAGATACGGTATACCATATATACATTACAATATATATATATATATATATATAATAATAATAATAAATTAAATTTTATATTATTAATTATCTTTTCATTCTATTTAGGATTTGTTTAGACATAATTTTATTTCACTAATTTAATATACTATTAATTCTTTATTATTTAATTATTTTTATATAAAAATTTTATATTTATTTTTCTAATTTAGAAAAAAAGTAAAATATCATTATTATTTTTTCTAATTATTTTCTCTAATATCTACTCTCTTAATTTATGTATTGGTTATGGTTAACTTTATTATATTTGTAATTGATTCTTGAATTAATATTACAAGTTAACATTATTTATTTATTTTTTTATTTTTTTATAATTTATATTATAACCGTTTAATAAAATATTTATTTAATTTTAACGTTACAATTTTTATTACTACGAACAAAACATTTTTAACAATAAAAAAGTGAAGAAGTAATCTCGTATTTTAATAAAATAGTATGTTTTTTTACCGACTCATTTGACACCCTATATTGAATTAGATTTATCTAAGAAGGTAAATATATATTTTATTATATATGAATTTTATGTTTTAAAATTCAGTAGAATTTAACTTATTTAATTATTATAATATAACTTTTTTTTATATATAATTTATTACACAAAATTTAAGCCCACCTTAATGCAAATTTCTGGATCCGTGTCACTGAATACGAATACATATACCGAAATACTAAAATAATATTTATAAATTATATATATAATATTTATAAAAAAATAAATAAATTTAAAATTAATTTAATTATGAAAATATTATTATTTAAAGTCAAAATAAAATATAATTATATTGTAATATTATTTAATTAAATATATAAAATTTTCACTATAATGTATTTGATTTATTTAAAAAATAAATAAATTTAATAAAGTATAATATTATCAAATTTATCTTAAATAGAAAATATTTTATTTCCTTCACTTTAGTCTAACAAAATAATACTTAATTATATTTTGTTAATTTTAATTTTTTAATTAAATTTATTTATTAATATTGACTTGTTTCTAAGAATGTTAAATTTAAAATATATATATATATATATTTTATTTTATAATGAATATTTTTATTTTTTTTATAATATTTGTGTAATAATCATATTAAATTAATTTTTTTATTTAGGTTAAAATATTTTTTAAGTATTAAATATATAGTACCGATACCAAATTAATTAAAGTATATCAAAATTAAGTTAAGATAAAAGTATAAATTTTTTTATACCAAAATTTTTAATAGTTATAGAAAAAAAATTAAAATATGTGTACCACTCCCTAAATTTAATAATAATAAATATAAAAGGGTTTACGTTGCTAGGGTTTGTAGTAAATATAAAAGGGTTTACGTTGCTAGGGTTTGTAGTCACGGTGTCACTCAACTCAACGAGGATTTAGGGTTGAAGCTGCCTTGAAGGGGTTTGAACTCAGATAACGAGAACAATGGCTTGTAGGGACGACGATTATAGATTTCTTCCGATAGTTGACGCCATTTCCGCCATCAATCAAAATGTTAACCTTGTTGGTGTCGTTTTAGAAACAAGTATTCCTCGTCAGTTTAAGGGCACCGGTAACATATTGCTATTTCCTTCTTTGATTTAAGTTTCCATTTTTATGGTATGAAATGGATCATCCTTAAAATTCAACTCTCTTGTACTTGTGCAGATTGTTTTTGCACTGTCAAGATAATAGACGAATCGTATTCTTCTCCTGGGCTACTTGTCAACTGCTTTGGAGAAAATATGGAAAAGCTCCCCTCTGTGCACTCAGCTGGAGACATAATACTCTTCTCTCGTGTTATGGTATTTTATTCTTATCTGCTTTCTTCAAGTAATCATCTTATTTGATCGATGCAAGGATTAGGAAGTATACTTTATGTAAATTGCTGAAGTTTGTTCTTATATAGAGTCTTGATTTCCTATTATTATTGTCCTTTAATGTTGTTTTTCCACTTTGCCTTCTTTTTCGTAAGTCAGTTATATTATTGTAGCGAGTGCTCTTGCCTCTAGACAGTGGTGAACTCTGTTATTCTTGGGTTTGGAGTCACCAATGTGTACTGTTTTAACATTTTTGTTCAGCTGTGTGTGTTATCCAGAAGGATATCCAGTAATATGGCTTAACCTTTGCAGATAAAATCTCACTGTGGAGACGTTAATGCTGTTTTCAACAAAAAGATCTCCTCATTTGCCATATTTGAGGGAAAACATGGCACTCAGTTTCTACCCTATCAGGCATCAGCAAACTTTCATCCAAGAGACGAGGATAATAAGTTTTTGGACTGCCTAAGGAAGTGGCTGCTTAATCGTAACCCGGACGAAAGTAAGTAATCCTGGTTTTACTGCTAGCCTAAAATACTAGTACATGTTTTGCAGTGAAAGAGCTTATAGAAAGGAAAGAAACAGTTAATTTATCTCTGTTAACTTATCTTTCATTGCTTTTACATAGCTGTGAAGTTACTTACTTTATGTATACAAAGGATTCACTGTTTTTAGAGGCAAACATTATATGGCATGGCAACCCTTTGCCAGAGTGGTAATTGTAACATATGGCCAGATGCCTATTGGTAATATCCTTAGGATGATGTGAAAGGAAGGAATGTATAGGCCACAAACAAATAAAATTAATGTTGATTATCAATGGAATGCATTTCTCTATCATTCATTTAATACAAGCATCAACTTAAAAAATAAGAACAAAGAGCTCCTGGAGAAGTGACTGTATTTGATCATGATTATATTGAGCACTTCTTGATGAAATAAGTGACTACGTTACATTTTAGGCAAAGTTACATTTATTCTAGTTGGATATTTTTTATACACTTCAATAGGTTATTTGAGTGAACAAAAAGTTTAGTGGGCTATTTGGGTCTTTCGTGCATCTTCAGTGACTATTTGAACTTTTGGCAAATTAGATCCAATAATTCCTCAAACTTCTAGTGGGAGATAAAATTGCTCCTTGAACTAATGAAAGTGTGCTTGTATAAAATTGATCATAACAACTTCCTGCCAGTTCTCTTTGGCTGGCAAGCTAAACACAAACTATATTATCTTATTTTTTTTTTACTAATATAGGATTATTTTGTCATCCTCGGCAATGCATTTAGTAGCACTTGATTTCATATAGGTGACTTATTTTTAAACATGTTAGAGCTTTATTCGACACCTTAATCAAAAGATAAAATTATTAGGATTATGCATCTTAGTTCAGACCTGGGCCATGAATATATAGCACAGAGTTATATCCTTGAGCATGAGGTTTTACATATTCATTATATTTGTTTATATTTTGTCAAAATTATCGCAAAATATGTTGCTAATTTCTAGCACAATGCCACACTATGTAACATCTGGATAAAAATCTTGTAACACTTTTTTTTTTTTATTCCAAGGCATTTCGTTGTTCGGGTTGAATGAGTATTTACCCTTGGAAGATATCAGAGTTGGAGAACACCTTACTTTGATATGCAAGGTAATGCAACAGTTTGCTTACCATATTCAGTGATTATGCAGTGTGTAAAATGTTCATATCCAAGAATTTGTCCATTTCTTTCAATATGAATTTTCTGGCAACTTTTGCTATGATTTCTTATGGTCTTGTTATGCTTTATATTGAACTCTTTTTCATAACCAGGTGCTTCACATATGTAAGGTTCAAGAAAACAAATGGATGGCCTTTGTTTGGGATGGCACTGATGCTCCACGAGCTAATATGCGAGCAAAGTAAGGCTTATTATTTGTGTTTATCATAGGAAGGGCAACATTGTGTTCTTTTGTCTTATATGATCAGTTAAAATACCATCAATCATCTAGTTCATCAGATATCACTGTTGGGGTTTAGGTTGTTTCCTTTTTGGAAACTAAATACCATATATTTTCTTAAATGTTTCCTTTGTCTAGATTTACAAAAATCTTTCGAGTATCTATTTGAAATTATAGAAAATCAATACAAAATTGTATTGTTAGAAATATGTTTCATTTACATAATAGAGATCATCTATGGATACCATTAGATAATAGCATCCTAAATTCAAGGCCATAATACCTAATTGAGCTTATTTGCATCCCATAGTGAGACATAAAGTGTTGAAAAATGTTCAAATCAAGTTAATATCTTACTCATTAGAAGTTGTCTCATGTGTTAGTTGTTTAAACAAAAATAAATAATTACATGTAATCCTTTCTTCTTCTATCTTCCTTCTGAATTCATCATCCTCTTCTTTGAAAAGGTCTTATCTACTTTAATGTATACTATTTTGAAAGGATAAATCATGAGATACCTCTTTCGTTGTTGCTATAAGTTAGGAAGTTGGGATAGTTTTGTTGTGTGATTAAGTTTGTTAGGTATGAACTGTAAAATGTGGGTGCTCTTTGATTTAGTTGCCTTTGTCTTTGCCTCCAAGTTACGTCACCACCGTTTCTCTTTCATTTACCACAAAGTTATGGAATGCCCACTACAAAAATCTCTAATTTACAATCAAATCCATCTCTATATCTAGTCTAATGATAAAACTATCAAGAACTTATCCTACATCCACGATAACTTTGCCAAATCTTGTATTCCTTTGCATTTTGATAATAATATTGAACATAAGAGGCTGGGGTCTCCAGTTCGATTCCCACTGGAAGCACCTTGATTGAAGTGGGGGTTGCGGTTGGATGTTGTACTATTCTCCTCCAAGAGATGTAACACTTGGATAACTCTTTTCCACTGTAACATAATGTACGACAACAAAGAGAGGCAGAATGAATGGGAGATTAAATATAAACCAGATGCCTCAATTTTTTTGAGGAGTTTTTTCCTTTAGAGCATGCCATCCTTTTCAGTGATTCGGCCATCCTTTTCAGTGATTCGGACGATGGTGACAGTCAGATTTCTGCAATTTGTCGAAATACTATCATTAGGGGAAATTTGTGTTTGTTGAGAATGTTTTATTATCTAGCATTTTTGGGTTCTCATGTGTCAACATATGGAGGACATATTTCTTTTTTTGAAAGACATAATTTGCGTATGTTAAAGTTAAAGAGGTTTGTAATTTTTTATTTTCTCCTTGAAAAGGAAAAGATAAAGGTTTCCTAATGACTATTAGAATTCAGATATAGTTTCAGTCTCTTGATGTAATAGTCTATTTTCTTACCAAATAGTAATGAAAATCTATGATTTCATAAGTGCTTTATTTGTAAAAACAGGAAAGAAAATGAAATTGAAAACCTGCCACCTTTACAATTGGAACCAACTCCCTTGCCAAGAGACGTTTTGCTTAAATTCCCAACCATTGGTACCATTTTGAGGGTGGTGATGGAAGACGATAATCAAGGTCTTCAATTACTAAATTGTGACAGATGGGTGAAATTGGTAAATGTTAAATGTGAAAAGTATGCTGGACTCTGGCGGTGTATGTTAATGCCTTCTAGCAAACTTCAGTATCTGTCAGACACCGAAAAACTCATATCGGAATCACAAAGGTGTTGATTTTTGCTTTATTTTTCTATTTTTTCATTTTGTTGTTTCCTAAGAATATCTGGATTTAGATTTTTACTTGGCAATGAATACATAGGAACTATGAAAAGCGGTTAACCTTAAAACGGCGTCGAGAGCCATTTTCTGTCCACTTGCCTCCTCCCTCTTCAATGATGACAGGTTGTCTTTGTTTTTTGTCCTATAATATACTGCTGTTACATAATCTTGAGTTTTTATTCTTAATATTTCATTCTTTGATTTCTTTGCTAATGTAGATGTTTTAGAACCCTTTGGACTAATGATTTGTAATTTTCTTTACAGAGACATCTTACACAGAGATGCCTTTCGTCACTTTAATGGATGTTATCACCCATCCAAAGGTATTGTAATATTCCCTTGCCATTAGAAGTAGTCAAATAATTTTTTTGAAGATGCCATTTTTCTTTTATTAGTAAGGTTTTAGGGTGCAGTTGTTTAGTCTATTTGTCACTCACTTTATTAAATGAAACTTTTTTTTGTCGATTTCTCATATGGATCTGGATTAGGATGTGATTCCATTTGGAAACTGAATTCTGTGCATAAACAAAAAGTTGATACATTTTTTATTAACCAAACAAGCCTGTAACCTCTAAGCACAAACTAATAGAAAGGAAAATCGATAAAAAGGCTTATTATTGAAAAGATGTAGCCCTCTTAATGCTGGAGCCTTATTTGCAGGTAACTGGTAAGTTTAAGTGTGCGGTTAGGGTTATTGCAATACGTCCATTTCAGTCGGAAGATTTCTGCTCTCCACAAGGAATATACAGGATAACATTGACCCTAGAGGATGCAACTGCCAGAATCCATGCATTTTTATTTGCAGAAGATTCGGTAACAGATCAACCATCCTTTTTTTCTTTTTTCTTTTGAGATTGAATTGAATTCCTAACTAATATATTGTTGTGATAGGAGTATTTTTTCGATGGATATCCTTCTGACAGGACATTGAAAAGAACTAGGAATGCTTTGCTTGGAGTGATGATTCCAAGTGGGAGGAGCAATGAAGAACAGCAATGCGCCCAAAGGAATCCACCATGGGTGCAGCTTTGTTTAAAATCGTATTATACCGATAAAAATGACAAGTGGGGAACCAGGAAGTATAGGATCTTTGCAACTAAGGTTGTGGACTGAGTCGACTGACCTTTTAATCATGTAAATGTTTTGTTTTGCTACGGTAGGATTTGGTGTTTTGCAGTTAATTGCAGACCTTTTTGCAACTAAGGTTGTGGGCTGACCTTTTTATCATCTAATCTTACCTCAAAAATGTTGTAAAACATTATTTTTGGTTTTTTTGCTACAATGGGAGTTGGATGTTTGAAGTTAACAATACCAAATCTTTTTTGCTTCTCTGATTTTACTTCAAATTTCCATTTTTTCTCATCATTATTCTTACCTTTACTATTATATAATAATAAATAAAATTTACAATATATAATAAAAAATAAAATTATATGTTTTCAAAATTAGTTAGAAGGATAAAGTCATTCTTTCATTATACAATATTTTTTATTTCACATGACAAATTTAAAATTATAAAAATATACAATTTATATAATTTATTATACTTCAATTTTCAAATTAATTTAGTAAAACTTGGACCTTTAATCTTGATGAGTGTTACAACTTTTAAGGCTTATAGCTCCTTGATCATTTGAATTTCAATTTACACAAAATATAATATCTAAGAATTTAATATCTGACTCTCCTGGTGAAATGTAAGTTAATTTAAACTCACTCTTTCAACAAAATCGAGAAACATACTAAAAATATATATATAATTTGTACAAACAAAGAGAGACAATGATCTTCTAGATTTTCTAGAACAAACTGCAAAAGTTGACACCAATTCAACATGAGATTCAATACTAATACATGCATTGCAGAATATCATACCTTTTTTTGTAAACCAACTCACTAAAGTCAACACATGATCTGTATCTCCAAATCGGATGCTAACTTGTCACTTCATATTGACCCGAGCACAACCCATTGACTCGGGTTTTTATTATAGGAAAGACAATAATAATGTCTTTCTTTAATAAATGAGCAGAACAAGCAACATTTACAAAAATGAGAAAAAGAAATACTCAAAATCATGCAGAGATCTCAAAAATCAAATAAACATGTAAGTTATCAACAAGGAGAAATGAGAAGTGTTCACATACTGCAAGGTACATGTAATGAAGGTTTGTGCCAAACATTGTCAAAGTCAAAAGATCCCGATCATAGAGGATTGACTAAAAAGGCAGGTGTAGAAAATGCATCATTCTTCTTTACAGAGAAGCCCAATTAAGGTATGAGTTAAGAAAATAATGTCAGATCCTTCCAGATTTAATATCTTGAAATCAGTCCCATATCATATTGTAATAGAATACATCAATTGAAATAACATAACAAAACAAGGCCAAAATCATCGACAGAAGACATAAACAAAATTGTTTGGCAAAAAAAATATTACTATCAATCAATATGATCTACAAAAGACACAAAGAGAGAAAGGGAGGTCTGATCTAAAATCAGGCTATACAATTTTCAGTACCAAGAATGATAATGATGATACTAACCCTAACCTACCAAACTGTTATATCATCCTCAAGTCTGCAAGCTTATTGAACTTTTTCCAGCTAAATTAGCAATAAAGTTTCAGTTATCAGTACAAAATATTGAAAATAATAACCAACAGACAATAAACACGTGAAAATTTGTTTATGAGTTTGAAATAATCTCCTACTAATCAGGAGTCAAGTAACTGTCCTATTATTTTGTTATGTTTCCGTAAGTTCTACCACGTTGGTTGTAGAAGACTAAGTCTTCATTTATTAGCTATTTAAAGCCTAACAAGTTATGCTTAATAAAGTATGAAGTATTTTCACTTCTGTTTGAGTGTTAAGTAAATCGTCTGAGAACCACAGTTATCTATTATCAAGTTTGAGTCATATTTTCCTTTTCATATATCAAGGAAATGTAAATGACAGGCTAATGGGAGCATAATTGCACTTCTTTTACTTTATTTGCTCAGTTTGGTTCTTGTAAGTTGGAAGTTGCTATAGTAGTTTTGTTTCTATTTAAAATTGTGTAGGGGTGCTGCTCTTCCAACTAATAGTTCATGTATCCCATGTATCTTTGATCCTCAAGGAAGGGCGGGAATATGTGGCGATTGGCTATTGGGTTCGAGCCTAGAGGCAGCTGCCTTGAGTGGCATGGGCTTAGCTAACCATGTAGTATTTCATAGTCCTCCTCTATTTTCTCCTTTATCTCCATTTTTTGTACTTCAAAATTATTTTTTAACAGCATTGAACATTTTGGGTAATGCAGCTTGCAGATTACTTTGGGAGTGATGGTTCATCCCCAGAAGAGTTAACTTTGGCCTCTTGAAGGGAAAGATATTGGGCAATTTCCTGGGTTAGAATCCAGTGAACTAACAGATAAGGTTCTTGCGATTCAAGCTTAGATCTTCAACACTATGATTAGAGGTATGACTAGCATAGCTAAAGCTTCTCTTTTATTATAACAAATATTTATAAGCTTGAACTGCTACTTTTCAACTCAGTATTGCATAGCAGATGTTAAAACTATTTGGAAAAAGAAAAAATTGAATGGTTAAATGTGGTTTGGTTTTGAAATGCAGAAATTCCATGGTATTTATATATTAGTAATTTGTAAATGGTTATTGACTTTGATTTTCTGTAATGCAGCTTGCATGCATCTATAACTTTGTTGATGGGGGGGTGAACTTCTGCAAATTGAAGAACATGATGATATTTGCAGAACATTCTAGGTCGGAGTCCAATGTTATTTGCCAACAAGTTTTGACAATGTTTTTTGTTGCAAATCTTCATATGCTTCCATTTTTGTTGCTGTAAATCTTGTTCCGATGAGACAACTCTGTATGAATCATGTCTGGGTCAGCTAGAGACAGTCCTATTTCAATTTTAAGGTTAATTATGTTGTTACAAACTATCTTAGAATTATACAAACTTGATTTAAAAATAGACATGAAGCTTTCTGAAAACTCGGTTTGATCACTCAAATAACCAAAAACCGACCTAATGTTTATATCGAAACTATGAAGAAAACCAACCACACTACAACTATCTATCTTCAAGGCAAATTGAATGACTGTTGTTATTACATAAGATATTAAACTGGAATTGAAAATCCATAAAACTTTTTACAATATCTAAATAATGCAATAAAGATACCTACCAAGACATGAATGTGATATTGTTGGAAATTAAAGAAAAGAAACAAAAAATAAAACTATCCTTAGGTTGTCTGGAGCTTCCTGGAGTAGGAGAAAACCATTACAAATTCCTTAGCCGAGCTGCCCACAGAAGCTGAAACCTTTCTCGATGTGGCAGGAGGTGTTTGTAGCCAGAGATCCAACACATTCTGCAGTTGTAATGTCGGAAGGACTCGATTGCCTTGGCATGTTATCTCTACCTGCAAATTATAATAATAATGAAAAAAGCTGTAACATTCAGTGAAAAACAAAGTTGGAGTTGGATGAACTCGCCTCAGCTTCACTTGTTAGATCAAGTTTCTTCATTCGATACTCCTGAATGAAAGAGACGGGCAAATTACCATCCCTATATTCAGGAGAGGAAAACTAAGGTCAATATCATTGAAAAAAATGCCTTGAGAGTAAAACAAATGAAAGAAATAAAAAGACATTAGACCAAGAACAAAACAAACTCAACATCACACATTTTCCATATATTTAGATTTAGTGAAGAAAATCGGCCCAACCTAACCTAACCTAACCCTAGAGAGGAGAAACAAATTTACATCATTCATAACTGCCTCTATCCTCCATCCATTCTTAGATAACTCTTGTTCAAAAGCACCAGAAAATATCTTTTCGGGGCCTCAATTCCCTGGTCTTCCACACATCCTTCCAATGCGCCTCACGGCTCACCTCAACATACACACCTTTGGCGCCTCTTTCTAAGCTCAGTTTGTGATACACTAGTTCTATCAAGCTCAGACTTCTGGACTGCATTGTACCCACAGAACCATCACTTCATCACTCAAGCCATACACATCCAGCCAATTCTTGAGAGCATATACTTTTCACTTTTCTTCATTGTCGAGTTGTGTTGGTTGATAACTCCTTCCTCACCGACCATACAAGTCCCGTTTTCTCGCCAGAGCCTTCCATAGTAAGCTGTGAAACTAGGGTTCTTCAGCATTCGCATCTCTTTGTGAACTGCCAAGTCACCTGCAGCACACTCCCTCATCTTGGAGACAACCCTGCAGAGCAGTTCATGGATCTCCTCACAGCCTAAGAAACCAACCTCAGAGCCTATCGGCCCTATCCTACCCTTAACTCTCCGGCGATGGAATCACCTTTTTCATCAACCAGATGCGATCCCTCCCCATGAATGAAACATAACACTCAGGCAGAGATACCCTGCTGCAAACGCATGGAACATCGTCAAGTCGGGCAGCAACAGAGGGGGTACTGCAGTGAGCATAGCATGGCCACTAAGGCCTTTTCATTCATTGTTCAAGCAGTCAAGGTCAATAAAGCAAGGCTTATGCCCTACCTAACTGCCTCACTTTAGCCTTCATGTCACCTTTAACATAAACAGGCATGATCTTGGGGCCTAGAAATTTAGCACCTTCAACCGAGTACGCCACACTTATAGTTCGGAGTATCAAGACCCCTTTTAAGAACAGAAACGTGTAGTTCTCCCCACTTGAGAGGCCATCCAGTATTCCGCCCCATTTCTATCTGATCAAATTGGGACAGAACGAAAAGTTCAAACCTACTCAGAAAACCTATTTGTTCCTGTCCTCTACTTGTTATAGGTTCTAAGAAGAGCGTGCACCCATCCTGGAACCATTTTAACTCAGTGGTCCTCTTTCCAGACAGATCACGTTCGCCCAGGCCGCTCATTTTCTGAATGTGATGATGTACATTGATAGTCGGGCACCCTGTATGGAGCTTACCCAACACAGGACCCTGATAATGTGTGGTTATGATTGCCCGTTCTTGCAGCGGGTACAACAAGTCGTTCAACTCTTGGCCAGTATACGAAGGCATCTTCAAAATACTGTGGAATGTTGTGGTTCATAATGCTGGAGAGAATGCTAAAATTTGATATTTTTTAGGATGATTAAACTATTATTAGAACGAAGGCTGTAATTTATATATAGGCAAATACTAGAATAAATGACATTACAACTTCCTAAATAAACATTAATATGTCTTTATTGAGAAGAAGGCAAACCATAATGGATCATGGGAAGGCAAAGGGACACTTTAGGTATAAGGCATTATTTGTATTCCACAATTAACATTACATCAAATATGAATTCAAAAGGAAATGATTGCAGAACAAACAAGGCCTAATTGTGGGTTATTTGAGATTACTTTTAAATTACCCAAAACAAACAAGGCTATAATTTCGGATTAACTTTATCTTTATAAATAAAAGACCGTGAGGCAACTAAAGAGAACCAAATTGGACAGTTTGGTATGTTTTCTTTAGCTCCCTTCAGTGGCGGACCCAGAAATATTTTCTCGGGGGGGCCAAATACATAGTAACGTAGAATTTTTTTGGCTATCAAATAAATGCATTTTTAATTAAAATTTTACTCGATAATTACATAAAAATACTAACAAGCACAATTACTAAATTATTCTTGTCCATGAGTCGGTACAAAAGAAGACAAAATATCTTTATTACGTTGACTATACAAATCAATCAATTCAAGAAAATTAACTTTATTTGATTAACTACTTGACTCGTATGTTCTCGAAAAGGTAATCCTTGCCTCAATAGAAAGCGTGTTACATCAAACATTGTCGTTAAACGGGTGCGATAATTTATTTCTATATCACGGCCATGTGTACATAAAACGTTTCTCACGTCATGACTTTGATATTAAAATGATTCAAATTGAACTCTAGTTTCATTATGACAACTATTTGAAGTTCTCATATGATGATTGAATCTTTTTAATGCCATTTTTCAATTTTTGTACCCATCTCCTATAAATGTATCATCTACGTTTTCTATATTTAAAGACTTGAAAAGATAACACCAAAACAAAATTATGCATCTTTTGATATGTTATATTCTAACTATGTATATTTGATCGGTAACATTAGACTCATTAGTAGGCTCATTAATTGATTGAAAAGACTCATGCTGGTCATGTGATGTAGAAGTACAAATTCGTTTATAGAACATCCCCATTATTCTATATCATATATAAAATAATTAATTAAAAATAAATATGTGTCAACCTTAGACACCTAAATAAAATCTATCAAATACATTTATTTGTTGAAATAATTTAAAACTAATTTAAAATTAAGAAATATAAAATAATATTTTATCCTTATATTTATATAAATGGTTATTTTACCCTTATATTTATAAGTAATTTGTATTATTAATTTTATTAAAATTAATAATATATATATATATATAAATTATAATATAAATGTAGTTTTAAAATAAATAATAATATTATATGATTTTCATTATTTTATATATAATTCTTTATATTTTAACTTATATAAATAAATTTTATTTATATATTAACTAAAATTTATGTATTATTATAAATATTGTATCTTAGAAAATATTTTTTTGTATAAAATAAAATATTAATAATAATTACTTTAATAAAATTATATTTGAAATTAGAATAATATAATTATGAATTAGTTTTTTTTATTAATTTTTATAAAAGAAAGTGTTAGTAAATAGTGTTGGTATAAAATAAAAATTTTATAAAAAGAAGTGTGAGGTTATTATAAAATAAATGTGAGAGGCAGGGTTTGATCGATCACCTGACCTCTATTATAGATTTCCGCTCCAAAACCATCCGGACAAAGCCTTATTTGGTAAATATATATAAAATATGTTAAAAGTTTTACCCTGGTTGGGGGAGGCCCGAGCCCCCCAAGGCCCCCTTGTAGGTCCGCCACTGGCTCCCTTAATGCTAATCATAGATTTTGCCGAGGAGGAACTCAGTAGTCCACTAGATGCATTATTTTGATCGTGCAATCTTTTGCGTTTAACAGGTCTTTCGTGCACTGGGTTTAATTCGTTGTTAATCTTGTTATCCTGCTGAGATTTAGATTTTTGCGGTTGTTCCTTTATTCTGGTCTTAGACAGACAGGAAGCTCAAGTTTCCCTGAGAAAGGCAAATCTTGATGACACAATTTGGAAGGCTTGGTCCTATTTGTGACTTCAACCAGACAGGCAGTTCAATGGTTTCCATAAATCAACATTCCTTTCCCATGTCTGAACATCTTTAGCCACTTCTTTATTAAATCCTTAGGATCCTAAGACAATATCATACCTCTGACTTGTGTGAGAGCCTTCAACAACTCTCTCAGTGAGATAATGGGTTGCCTTAAGTGCACCGTCCGAATGTCCCGCATACCATTTCCATTTGACTTTTGTGTCATCAAAATGAGCTTTCCTATAACTTGATCTAAGGAAGACCATGGCTGCATCAAGACAAGACTTTAGTCTCTACATTGTACCAAATGCTCATGTTCTTTGTGAACGACCAAATTATCACAGTCAACGACGATAATTGACACTACAACATTCATTGGGTCTACCCATATCAACACTCCTAAGGTTGAACTAAGCGGGTTCGAGTTATGTCCATTCCATTAAAAAGGTAAAGACTAATCCAAACACCATAATTTTAGTATGTTTAGCATCCCCTCCATTAGAATGATGCACAAAATATGATATTTCTCTAGCATGGGCTTAGGCCCAAACGCCAATGGCATGCCATCATTTCCGCAATCATGTTGTAACATGGATCACTGCGGTCTATGATACATTTTTATAGGATTCGAAGAAAATTATGCAAGGGATATCCAAACGGCTGTTCCACCAACCTTGAATGGACAGTTCATCCACTAAGGACAATGCACCATATGCTTTGACTTCCCTGAACCATTCACCAATCCTAATTTACAGAGACGTTTTCTAGGTCTCAAATTCAGATTGTCCTCATAATCCTAACCCTTCTGTTTGCACGATTATGAAAAGAATAGACTATTGACGCGACACCATAGAAAATTTGGCACAAATTCCAAGACAACTAATCCAACTCTCAATTCCCAAGAAACTGATTCCCTTTCATCCGTCGATACTATAATCGACGAAAGTATAACTCTTTCTCCTCATCTGTAGAGAGATATTAAATACTATACATTATAAAAAAAATTTAAGAACAATGATCTTGTTGAATCATATTTTCTTACAGGTAATAAACACTCGATGTAACACAAGAAGTAGACTTCAAATCTATGAGTAAACATGAACTTTCTTCTTACTCTGACTTGAATTTCGAAACCAAACATTTTTTAGAAACTAAGGATGAGATTGTCTCTACAGCTGAAAAGACAATCGAAATCAATTTAAACACGGTCGATGATCCTCAGATTATACCGATCGACAAAGTTTAAAGGCATGAGAACGTTTAGAGTTAGTTGAGCTATATAAAGCCAACAAAGACGTTATCTCATGTTCATATAAGGACATGTCATGCATTGATACAAGGATCAAACGACATCACATTCCTCTATATCCTAACGCTAAGCCAATAAAGCAAAAACTTAGACGAATAAAAGAGGTAGTCGTGAACAAAATTCAAGAAGAAGCCCGAAAGCAACTTGAAGCTGGATTTCTCGAGATATTAGAATATCCTACTTGGATAGCCAACGTAGTACACATTCTAAAGAAAGACGGGAAGATAAACATGTGCATATATTATTGATATTTGAACAAAGTTATCCCTAAAGATAACTTCCCGCTACCACACATCGACATATTGGTTGATCATGTTGTCGATCATGAACTGTTGTTATTCATGGATGAATTTTCAAGATACAACCAAATCTTAATGGTTCCGCAAGACAATGAAAATACCACTTTCATAACAAAGGTAAAACCTTATGTTATAGGATCATGAATTTTAGTGTTATGAATGCAGAAGCCACCTATCAAAGGAAACCACCATGATCCACAAGGAAGTGGAGGTATATGTCAACGACATGATTGTCAAATTAAATGATTGACAATGACATGTCCTAAACCTCGAGAAATTCATGCAACAAATTAGTATATATCAGTTACGACTCAACCCGAAGAAATGTACCTTCAGAATCACATATGATAAAATGCTTGGCTTCTTAATCACATAGAGGGACATCGAAGCCGATCCCTCTTATATTGAAACAATCATGGCTATGCCGGTCCATCGAAACAAAGGAGAGGTCCGTTGATTTTTGTGTAAAATTTAATACATTAGTCGATTCATCATCAAGCTTACTATGACATGCGATCCACTATTTAAGCTGCTGAAGAAAGTAAAAAAATTGTATGAGATGAAAACTGTCAACAAGACTTTCATAGATCAAGATTTATTTAAAATTCACTCTCATACTCATGCCACTCAGAACCGTCCTTCCTCTCATCCTATACCTTACTGTAATAGACACATCCATGGGAATCCTATTGGCTCAAGAAAACGAGGATAAACTCGAAACGATTGTGTACTACATCAAAAAAGGATGACTGAGTGTGAACTTAATTATACTCTAGTTGAGAAAATCCGTTGAGCCTTGACATTGGTCACCAAAAGGTTGAGACACTTCTTATTTCAATGAACTCTTCTGTCACCAAACCTACCCCAATGAATGATGTTGTTATCCGAATACGACACAGACTATACAGTACATAAGTCCATCAAAGAAAGTGTTGTTATAGACTTCCTTGCTGACCAACCCATTATTCTTGAGTCAAAGGACGAACTCAAACTCCCCCAACGAAGGAATTATGAGTATAACATCAGACAATATGTTTGACAGAGCTTCCGGAAAGCATGATTACAGAATTGAGATTTTGTTAGTTGACTCGAAAGGGACGTATAACCTAATATGCATAAAACTCGAATATCTCATCACCAATAATGAAGCCGAATACTAGGCATGCCTCTTGGGAATCAAATCGGTTTATGAAAAAGGGGCAACTAAGATAGAAGTCATTGGTGACTCTAACTTGGTTATATCCCAAACCAATGGCACATGGAAAGTGAAAGGTGAAAACTTGAAACTCTACCACGCTCACCTGACCAAACTCATGAACAAATTTGATCAAGTATCATTTGTTCATGCTCCAAGAAGCCAAAACCGCTTCGCGAATGCCCTGGCTACTTTGACAACCATGACTCAAATTCCTAACGGAATCAAAGTCAAACCGTTAAAAATCCAATGAAAGCAACGACCTTCTTTTGAATCAGGAGTAGTCACATCCTGTGAGAATGCTATTAAACCTTAGTACGATGCTCTCCAGAAGTATATTGAGTATGGAGAATATCCTTCTCACTTCCAAGATAAGGAACAATGGGTTTTGTGCTAGTATACCACCAATTATGCTTGTATCGCCAAAAGGCTTTACCGTCGATCTTTCGATAGTCAAAATATGCTCTACATAGATAATCTTGAATATAAAGAAAATCATTAAAGAAGTACATGCAGGGATATGCGGCCCACACATGAATGAAATGTCTTTAGCCAAAAATACTCCATTTAAGATATTATTGGAAAAACATCGAACAAGAATTTGTGTGCAATGTAAGGAGCTATCATCGGTGCCCAATCAATGCTAACCTGAAACATACACCAATCTCGCTCCTCTACAACATGACATCCCCTTGCCCATTTTCTACATGGGACATTGACGTCATCGAGAAAATCTATCCCCACGCGTCAAATGGAAAAAGTTCATACTCGTCAAAATAGACTACTTCACCAAATGGGTTGAAGCAGCCTCCTACAAGGTCTCGAAATCATCTCAAGTGGCAAAATAATCTGAACTAGCATCGTCGCTAGATATGGAGTTCCTCACGCCCTGATTTTCGATAATGATCGACACTTTTAAGGAAAAGTATTGCAATTGTTCGATGAATTCAAGATCGAGCATCACAAATCATCGCCCTATAGACCCCAAACCATTGGTGTGGTTGAAGTGGCAAACAAAAACGTGATTAGGATGATCAAGAAGATGACCAACACTTATAAGGACTAACATAAGAAGTTGTCATATGTCTTATGGGGATATCGTACAACTGCTCGAACTTCGACGGACGAAACTCCTTACTTATTGGTTTACAGTATAGACTCCGTACAACCCATCAAAATCGAGTTTTCAACCTTAAGAATACTCTTAGAGAGCCATGTTATTGAACAAGACTATCTCAAATCTCGATATGACCAACTAAAGTTAACAGAGGACAATAGATTAAACACTTTGTGTAAAATCCAAGCTTACCAAAAATGCATGTCAGACACCTTCAATTGGAAGGTAAAACCTAGACACCACAAAGAAGGTGATCTAGTTCTCAAAAGAACCCGGGACCTCATAGACACTAGGGGAAAGTTTCGACCCAATGAGAAGGACCCTTCCTAGTTAAAAAAATCTTCTCTAGAGGAGTTGTCCGACTATCTAACGTAGAAGACGAAGAGTTCATTACACCAAATAATCTCGATACGCTTAAAATATATTTTGTATAATATATTACATATAGACCATGTCAATCCACAATATAGATGTAACCCATTAATAAATCAATACTATAGTTATTTTTGATAACAATGGTTATATGTGACTTCAATCTTACATAATTCATTGTTTTAAAAAATTCAAATTCAAATTAACAATATTTCATCTAATTTCTTATCAATCACATTAGATTTTTTAATTAAAATGTTAAAATACTTTTATAATTTTTATTATTATTATAAGTCAATTTTTTAAAATAAATGTTAATACTCTTTCAAAACTTGTTATTTTAATTTTAAAATAAATATTAATACTCTTTCAAAACTTATTATTTTGATTTTAAACAAATTCAACTCTAATTAAATATCACATCATAAAGTCTCTAATCATGCAATTCATTAATTAGAATACACTGTATTTAAATAATATAATTTATTTTATAATTATATATTAATATTAATTAAACCTTTTTATCCAAAAATATTTATCCTCTCAAAATCATTATCAAAACAATATTATTTAAGTAAACAAAAATTTATTTAATTAAGAATATACTCTAATAAAAAAAACTTTCTAATAATAATACAAATTAATATTAAACAATTTTATTTGGTAAGTTGAAAAAAATTACTAATATTATAGGTATATTGAAAATATAGATTTGTATGGTATATCGAAAAAAATGTAAAGTATAATATCGACACCCCGAAATTAAAGATAAAATAAATGTATCATATTTTTAAAATTTTGGTATATCAAAATATACTGAAATACTAAAATAGTATTTTATAAATAATATATATATATATATATATAATATTTATAAAAAACAATTTAAAAAAAATTTAATTATAAAAATATTATTATTTTAAATCAAATTAAAATATAATTATATTATAATATTATTATATACAATAAATACCACTTTCACTTTAATGTGTTTGATTTATTTTAATTTTTTTTTAATAAAATATAATATTATTAAATTAATTTTAAATAGAAAATATTCTATTTACTCCATCTTAGTCTAAGAAAATTATACTTAATTATATTTGATTAATTCTAATTTTTTAAATAAATTTAATTCTTAATATTTATTTGTTTTTAAGAATGTTAAATTTTAAATATATATATTTTATTTTATAATAAATATCTTTAATTTTGATTTTTGTGAAAAGTTTATATTATAACTATATTAAATTGATTTTTTTATTTAAGTTAAAATGGTTTTAAGTATTTAATGTATAATATCGAAATCTAAAGTATAATTTATAAAAGAAAATTAAAATATATGTACCAACTCTCACTTAGTTAAATAATTTTGTAGTACTTCCTAAATTTAACAATAATAAAAAAATATATAAAAGGGTTTCGTTGTTAGGGTTTGTCCAGTTACCGACAATTATATTAGGGTTGAATCCTTGAAAGGGTTTCAACTCAGATAACGAGAATAATGGCTCGTAGGGACGATGGACGATGATTATAGATTTCTTCCGATAGTTGACGCCATTTCCGCCATCAATCAAAAAGTTAACCTTGTTGGTGTCGTTTTAGAAACAAGTATTCATCCTCCTCAGTTCAAGGGCACCGGTAACATATTGCTATTTCCTTCTCAATATTTCCTTCTTTGATTGAAGTTTCCATTTTTATGGTATGAAATGGATCATCCTTAAAATTCAACTCTCTTGTACTTGTGCAGATTGTTTTTGCACTGTCAAGATAATAGACGAATCATATTCTTCTCCTGGGCTACTTGTCAACTGCTTTGGAGAAAATATGGAAAAACTCCCCTCTGTGCACTCAGCTGGAGACATAATACTCTTCTCTCGTGTTATGGTATTTATTGTAATCTGCTTTCTTCAAGTAATCATCTTTGATCGATGCAAGGATTAGGAAGTATACTTTATGTAAATTGCTGAAGTTTGTTCTTATATAGAGTCTTGATTTCCTATTATTATTGTCCTTTATTGTTGTTTTTCCACTTTGCCTTTTTTTCGTAAGTCAGTTATATTATTGTAGCGAGTGCTCTCGCCTCTAGACAGTGGTGAACTCTGTTATTCTTGGGTTTGGAGTCACCAATGTCTACTGTTTTAACATTTTTGTTCAGCTGTGTGTGTTATCCAGAAGGATATCCAGTAATATGGCTTAACCTTTGCAGATAAAATCTCACTGTGGAGACGTTAATGCTGTTTTCAACAAAAAGTTCTCCTCATTTGCCATATTTGAGGGAAAACACGGCACTCAGTTTCTACCCTATCAGGCATCAGCAAACTTTCATCCAAGAGACGAGGATAATAAGTTTTTGGACTGCCTAAGGAAGTGACTGCTTAATCGTAACCCGGACGAAAGTAAGTAATCCTGGTTTTACTGCTAGCCTAAAATACTAGTACATGTTTTGCAGTGAAAGAGCTTATAGAAAGGAAAAAAAACAGTTAATTTATCTCTGTTAACTTATCTTACCAATTAATAATGAAAATCTATGTTTTAATAAGTGCTTCATTTTTAAAAAACAGGAAAGAAAATGAAATTGAAAAGCTGCCACCTTTACAGCTAGAACTATTTCCCTTGCCAAGAGACGTTCTGCTTAAATTCCCAACCATTGATATCATATTGAAGGTGGTGATGGAAAACGAAAATCAAGGTCTTCAATTACTAAACTGTGAGATGGGTGAAATTGATAAATGTAAATGTGAACAGCATGTTGGACACTGGCGGTGTATGTTAATGCCTTCAGTATCTGTCAGACACCGAAAACTCATATCTGAATCACAAAGGTGTTGATTTCTGCTTTATTTTTCTATTTTTGCCATTTTGTTGTTTCCTAACAATATCTGAATTTAGATTTTTCTTTGTCAATGAATACATAGGAACTATGAAAAGCGGTTAACCTTAAAACGGCGTCGAGAACCATTTTCTGGCCACTTGCCTCCCTCTTCAATAATGGTAGGTTATCTTTGTTTTTTGTCCTATAATACTCTGCTGTTACATAATTCTGAGTTTTTCTCTTAATATTACATTTTTTGATTTCTTTGCTAATGTAGATGTTTCATAACCCTTTGGACTAATGATTTGTATTTTTCTTTACAAAGACATGTTACATAAAGATGCCTTTTGTCACTTTAATGGATGTTATCACCCATCCAAAGGTATTGTAATATTCCCTCGCTATTACAAATAATCAAATAATTTTTTTGAAGATGCCCTTTTTCTTTTATTAGTAAGGTTTTAGGGTGCAGTTGTTTAGTTTATTTGTCACTTACTTTATTTTTTTGTGTCAATTTCTCATATGGATCTGGATTAGGATGTGATTCTATTTGGAAACTGAATTCTGTGCATAAACAAAAAGTTGATGCATTTTTTATTACCCAAACTCAGCACAAACTAATAGAAAGAAAAATCGATAAAAAGGCTTATTATTGAAAAGATTTAAGCCCTCTTAATGTTGGAGCCTTATTTGCAGGAAATGGTAAGTTTAAGTGTGCGGTTAGGGTTATTGCAATACGTCCATTCCAGTCTGAAGATTTTTGCTCTCCACAAGTAATATACAGGATAAAAATGACCCTAGAGGATGCAACTGCCAGAATCCATGCATTTTTATTTGCAGAAAATTCGGTAACAGACCAACCATCCTTTTTTTTTCTTTTGAGATTGAATTGGATTCTTAATATATGGTTATGATAGAAGTATTTTTTTCGAGAGTTATCCTTCTTGACGAGTCATTGAAAACAACTAGGAATGCTTTGCTTGGAGTGATGACTCCAAGTGGGAGGAGCAATGAAGAACAACAATGCGTCCGCAGGAAACCTCCGTGGGTGCAGTTTTGTTTAAAATCGTATTATACCGATAAAAATGACAAGTGGGGAACCAACAAAGGCAACCTGTCATTATTGAAGAGAGAGGCAAGTGGCCAGAAAATTGCTCTCGACGTCGTTTTAAGGTTAACCGCTTTTCATAGTTACTATGTATTCATTGCCAAGCAAAAATTTAAATCTAGATATTCTTAGGAAACAACAAAATGACAGAAAAATAAAGCAGAAATCAACACTTTTGTGATTCTGATATGAGTTTTTTTGGTGTCAGATACTGAAGTTTGCTAGGACATACACCGCCAGAGTCCAACATGCTGTTCACATGTAACATTTATCAATTTCACCCATCTGTCACAGTTTAGTAATTGAAGACCTTGATTATTGTTTTCCATCACCACCCTCAATATGGTACCAATGGTTGGAAAGTTAAGTAGAACGTCTCTTGGCAAAGGAAATGGTTCCAACTGTAAATGTGACAACTTTTCAATTTCATTTTTTTTCCTGTTTTTTTTTACAAATGAAGCACTTATGAAAATATAGATTTTTATTACTAGTTGGTAAGAAAAAAGACTGAACTATTTTCCACTGTACGACGACAAATATTTTGGGAGATTAAATATAAATCAAATGCCTCAATTATTTTGGGGAGGTTTTTCCTTTAGAGCATGCCATCCTTTTTAATGATTCGGACGATGGTGACCGTCTCAGATTTCTGTAATATGTCGAAATACTACAATTATGGGGGGAAATTTGTGTTTGTTGAGAATGGGTTCTCATTTGTCAACATATGGAGGACATATATGTAATTTTTTATTTTCTCCTTTAGAAGGAAAAGATAAAGGTTTCCTAGTGACTATTAGAATTCATATATAGTTTCATTCTCTAGATGAAGTGTTGGAGGAGAATAGTACAACATTCAACTGCAATCCCATTAATTGGAGATTATTTCAACTTCATAAACAAAATTTCACGTGTTTATTATCTGCTGGGTTATTATTTTCAATATTTTGAACTGATAGCTGAAACTTTATTGCTAATTTAGCTGGAAAAAATTCAATAAGCTTGTAGACTTGAGGATGATATAACAGTTTGGTAGGTTAGGGTTAGTATTAAGGCTGCAAATGAATCGAGCTAAGCTTAAGTTTGCTGGAGCTCGACTCGATTAAGTATTTTATTAGCTCGACTCGAGCTCGAATAAACTTATAAATTTGAGCTCGAGTTTGACTCGACTATATTACCTACAAGTTTGGCTCGACTCGAAAGTTTGAATAAAAATTGAATTTTCAAGCTCGAACTCGAGTTCGAACTCAAATCAAATTTATTTGTAAAATTAAAATATCAAACTTTCATACATATTAAATATTTATTCAAAATTTTAAAATATAATAATCCAAAACATTAAATCACCATTACTAATCAAAATTTTAAAACATAAAATTTAAAGAACAAAACTATATAAATTGTTTTAACATCCAATATATTAATCTTTTTTAACTCATATTCTTCAATCATAATACATGTACGACAACATAAATGTTAAAATAAATAATTAAAATTTAACTTACTTTAAAAAGGTAGATACCGAAAACAAAATTTCTTGGTATGTCTTATCTTTTTCAAAAAATGAAAAATCAATTAAATAAGTGATAAAATTCAATATGTAACCTAAATAGTATTTAATAATGAAAACTTATTTATATATCGAAGTCAATCACCCCACAGAGTAGAGTTTGCACTGTATTTTCGTAGATATATAATAATTAACTAATAATGTTTTCAATTTATTAACTCAATATATTTTCTATTAGATATTATTATATATATTTGAATTATTTGGTACAAGTGTAATAAGATTCTAACATTATAAGAAGAATCTAACTTATAACAAAAATTTATTAATTTTTTTTATATATTACAATACATATTATTAATCTTAAAAATTATTTTTTTCTCAAAATATATTATATATAATATATATATATTTTTCTCTCCATATTACATATAATAAATATATTAATTTTTTTTCTCTTTAAATATTATATATATTATACTTTTATTATATAAAATATATTAACATTTTTTTTCTCTTTTTCAATATTATATATTGAACTTTTATTATATATATAATATATTAATCATTTTTATTTGTAATATATTATATTATAATATACTAATTATTATATCAATAATATTTATTTTTATTATATATAATATATATATTAATTTTTTTTATAATATATTTTTTATTATAAATAATATATGAACATTTTTATTTTCTAAACTAATTATTATATCCTTAATATTTTTTTATTATATATAATATATTATTTTTTTTTTTATCTCTTTCAATATTATGTATAATATACTTTTATTATAATTTATTAATTTTTTTGGTATCTTTTTATGTCTTTTTATAAAAAAAGATATATATAAGCATTAACTTTTTTAAGTAAGAATAGGGGAGCAAAAATTGTAGCGAGTACATGTCACCTAATAAATAGGATGCGTATATATATTATACTTTTATTATATAAAATATATTAACATTTTTTTTTCTCTTTTTCAAATTATATATTGAACTTTTATTATATATATAATATATTAATCATTTTTATTTGTAATATATTATATTATAATATACTAATTATTATATCCATAATATTTATTTTTATTATATATAATATATATATTAATTTTTTTTATAATATATTTTTTTTATAAATAATATATGAATATTTTTATTTCCTAAACTAATTATTATATCCTTAATATTTTTTTATTATATACAATATATTAATTTTTTTTATCTCTTTCAATATTATATATAATATATTTTTATTATAATTTATTAATTTTTTTGGTATCTTTTTATGTCTTTTTATAAAAAAGATATATATAAGCATTAAGAATAGGGGAGCAAAAATTGTAGCGAGTACATGTCACCTAATAAATAGGATGCGTATCAATTTCTCTCTTTCATTTTAAATTGTATAGGTAACTGTATTTAATAATTTCTCTCTTAATTTTTTTTATTTAAATAAATTATTTAATATTTCCCCTCTTTAATTTTATTATAAAATTATTATAAATATTCCCTTTTAATTTGAAATTGAAAAAAATAAATTTATAATTTTAACTCAAAATACAAATTATTAATATTCATTTCGTGCATTTGCACGAGTAATAATATAAAAAACCGTAAAAAAAATATTACGGTAAAATTTTTATGTGTGAGTCAACCCACAATCCGACCCAAGTATTTATTTACTCTCACATATATTCAAATTAATCACATGTCACGCGTTTATTAAATTTTGGGTTGAATTTAAAATATAAAGTGTTATTAGCCTAGTTGGTTAAAAGGTTGTACTATAACCCCACAATCCGACCCAAGTAACATTTACTCTCACATATATTCAAATTAACCACAACTCTCGACCTGTAATCCGGACACTTTAAAAATTAAGCATCATTATATATATATATATATAGATAATAAATAAAATTTAAATTACTAATCTTCAACATATATATACAAAGAAAATGTTATATAAAAATGAAAGTTATAATATTATTTACAAGGTAAATTTTAATATATATCTTATAAAAAAATTAAATAAAAAAAAGATTTTTTATTTTTTAAGAGAAATAAAAATGATTTAAAGAAGAGAAATAATAATTTAATAAATTATGAATATATATAGTTAATTTTTATTTTTTATATATTTATATTTATAATTTAATATATATTTTAAAAAATATGTACATTTATATATTTTATTAATTTGATTTATTCGTTCTCCTTATTATTATTTACATTAAAAATACATAAATAAATAAATAAATTATTAATCGCAAAAAATTAATAGATGAAACAGAAATTAATTAAATTAAAAAAATTAATCATATTCATATTTAACTTCTTATTCTTTTTTATATATATGTTTATTAATTTTTACAGTTATTATTTTTAAATATATATATAAAAATTAATTACTTAATTTAAACGAAGAGAGATAAATACATATTTTAAAGAAAACTTAGTTATCAATCCTAATCACTTTCACACTTGTTACACTCTCGTTATAATATTTTCACTCCCTTATCATTACTCATTTCTTTTATTACATAGAACAAGATAAACAAGACTTACCTTACCAATGAGTTAACCAATAAAAGTTTTTTTTTTCCTTTTTTTGTTGCTGAATTTCCTTAAGGTAAAAAGAAATCAAATTTAAATAAAAAACAAAAACAATAGTTATTATAAAAGTGAAAATAAATTTTAATTACCTTAAGCCTCCTCTAAATGAAGAAAAGATGAATAGTGAAAGAAACGGTGAAGAGTGAGTGAAAAAAATGGTGTAGATGGAAGAGAAAATGAAAGAAGAATGAAAGAATTGAAGAAGATACACAAATTAGATTAGCTGAAGAAGATTATGTTAGTTGAAGAGTCAAGTAGATATGTTAGGAATTATGGTTTTATTTTATGGATTGTGGGCCTTTATATTGGCTTTGAAGAGAAAGAGAGGGAAAAAATATATTATTTGAATTTTGAGTTTTAATATTAAATAAATAAAGATATATATTATATATTATGAGGCTCGAAAAAGCTCGACAAGCCATCGAGTAAACATTATATGAGCTCGAGATCGACTCGAATATTATACGAGCCGGCTCGAGCTCGGCTCGAGTTTGGTCAAAGTCACGTTTAAGCTGAGCTTTGATCGAGCAGCTCGCGAGTGGCTCACGAGTATCTTGACTCATTTGCAGCCCTAGTTAATATAATCATTCTTGGTACTAAAAATTATGAGCAGTGATAGGGAGGCCGATGCTGGGCCTCCGACCATACAGCGAATCCTCCGTGGCTGCCATGTGTGCTTTGCCAGACTATAAAAAAAATTATATAAAAAAGAAATGTAAGCGCACGGAACCATTTTCTCTCTCTTGTCAGGATGTATATTCTCTTTTCTCTCTCCTCTACCAGACAACCAATTTATTGTAAACCCTAGAATAGATTCGGTTCTTCCGGAGAACCTTATCGACGACGGCCAAGATATAACTCGATATAAATACATTTCGACGGTGGTTGCTCCGAAGAACCATATCGACGGTGGTCGGGTAACTCCATATGACTACTATGTTTTGATACTATGTTTTTTTATCGCTATCTTTAATCGTTATCCTCACTTTATCTTCAGATCAATACAACTTTATATTGACATTGTTCGGGTAACTCCATATGACTACTATGTTTTGATATTATGTTTTTTCATCGTTATCTTTAATCGTTATCCTCACTTTATCTTCAGATCAATACAATTTTAAATTGACATTGTTATATTGAGCTCAATACATCTTTATATTGATCTCAATACACGAATATATTGAACTCAATACACGGATATATTGAGCTCTATACGCAGATATATTGATCTAAATACACAGTTATATTTAGCTTAATACACATATATATTGATCTAAATACACGGTTATATTGAGTTCAATACACCTTTATATTGAGCTCAACACACAAATATATACACCTTTATATTGAGCTCATTACACCTTTATATTTATCTAAATACAGAGATATATTAAGCTCAATACACGGTTATATTATTGTTAATTCAAATCTTCTAATTTAATTCAAATTTGTTATTGTTCAGCTGCATGGATCATCTAATTCAATCTGCTTCAGTCATTGAAATCTCGACTGTTGGGATGATAATTCCATCTGAAACAAGATTCGTTTGTATTATAAGGCCTATTCCTTTGGTACCGGTTTCAGTATAAGTAAGCTCAGAACAAAAAATGGATCGGATGGACTTGGTATAAGTACTAGTTTTACCTCATTAACTCGTTATATTGTGTTAGTTGCTTTGTTATATTGAGCTCATTTACTCGTTATATAGAGCTCATTGCCTAGTTATATTGATGTAATATATTTAACTAATTACCTTGTTAAATTTTGTTATAGAAAAAAATGCGGGATGAACCAACATATGCGCAATAATTCAATGACCCAGCTACTATACCACAAACAATAGTTTCCACTCAATTCTCTTTTACCACATTATTGTAGTTATGTTATCATGTGTTTATGTTATAGCAGTTATATTGAGCTTATTTCAGCGTTATATTGAGATCATTGACTCGTTATATATAGCTCATTTCCTAGTTATATTGATGTATTATCTCATTATATTTAGATAATTGACTCGTTATATTGTACTTCTTGCTTTGTTATATTGAGATCATTAACTCATTATATTGTACTTGTTGTTTCGTTATATTGAGATGATTGCCTCATTATATAGATCTCAAATAAATGATCTGACTATGATACCACAAACAATAAACTATAGAGCATAGTTCAACATTATATTAAGTTTCTTTTAGCTTTACTGAGCATAAATATTTTAAACAATTTAATTAGGACTTGGAAGGTATAAATTCAAAATGGCTCGTTCATTGTCGTAGGTGTTGATGCGGGATTTTAACAATTTGGTGATGTAATGAATCCTCAACCCATGCATATTATCAGCAGCATCTTTCGGATTCTCCCATAAATTCCATTTTTTCAATTCGCCATTGTAAGTTTCCATGTGCCTCATGGTAAAAATTCCACAATTAGTTGCGTTTATAGTATCCTGCCACTTCAATTTCAACAATGCATGCTTCAATGTGGGGAGAATGTCTGCATTGGTACACCCCTTTTAATGAATAAATTGAGCAAACCATTCGATAATGAGGTCAAGTTTTTTGTACTTATCTTCAAATTTTATACCTTTTGGGAGAAACCAATTGTCTATGATTTCCACTTTGTATTTACAATTCCTATTGCCTCGAATGAGGTTGAAAACAACGACGTAAAAATGGTTAAGCCTAGCAACCGGAAGAAAAATCTGCACGCAAACAAAAAAATATAACTAAGTAATACACACAAGATATATTCAACAGGAAGGTCCATATATATATATATATACAACATAAGCATTATATATCTACCACTTAAGCTCCATATATCTACCATTTAAGCTTCATATATCTACTACTTAAGCATCATATATCTACCACTTAAGCATCACATATCTACCACTTCTTCATATATCTACCAATTACGCTCCACGTATCTACCACTAAAGCATATCTACCACTTAAGCTCCATATATCTACCACTAAAGCTCCATATATATACATCATAAGCATCATATAGAGCCGAAGCCGATGTCCTTGACAGCTTGCTTCTGGAGGTCCGACAGTCCATTCACGAGTTTACATAGGCCCTGAGGAGAAGTGCGGATATTTGGAATCGTTGTTTTCGGCAATCTTCTTTTTGACAACTTCGAACTGAAAAAATGACAAAGGTGAACGCTTCATATAACTATTTATTACGATCCATATATCTACCTATTATGCTCCATACAACTACCTATTATGCTCCATACAACTACATATTATACTCCATACAACCACTTATTACGCTTCATATAACTACTAATTACGCTTCATATAACTACTTAGTACACTTCATATAACTATATTTTACGCTGAATATAACTAGTTATTACGAAATATAACACGCAAAAGATAACTTATGTTAGATAAAATTAGACCGGTTCAAATATACCTAACTTAAATAAACTTTCCATGCAGGAACAAGGAACCTGACCGGATAAACAAAAGAACCGGCTAAGAAAACTAGCCGGTCAAGCTACTAAACCGACCAAGAATACTTGAAACATGACCGCACAAAGAAAGGATCGGCCAAAGCTTAAAACCAGAAACATCAGACAGCCGACCGGCCACAAGGCAAAGGAATAACCGGAAGAAGTCCGGTTATATCACCCATACCGGAAGCAATCAGGTTAAATCAAATGACCGACCAGTACAAGAAGACAATTCGGGTATCTGTTGAGAATGATACCAAAGGAACAGACTGAACACTTCCATATCCATACAAGTCTGAGGAAAGACTGTAGGCTGCAGAAGACAGTACTACCGGATCTTTCCACTACGGGATAAGTCAGAAAGAAGATCTTCCAAGTACAGACAACTGTCCAACAGACAGTGCCTACATTGAGTAAAAGACAAACCTAGCAGGTCTGTCTTACCTACCGGAAGAACAGACTGCCAAGTCTAAGGTTGACCATCAGGTCTGAGGAAACGACCGCATGTCTGAATCTCTGAAACACTGAATCACTGCACCTCCGCTCAGCCAATCAGATTGGAGGCAGTGAAATATGACCGTTGGCATATTTCACCTATAAAAGGGGCGGTTGAAGAAGAGTAAATGTGAGACACAGTGGGACAAGTGAGAAACTCTAAGAGCATTTATTCTACAAGTGATAAGACTGTGTTGTTCTAAGAAAGCCTAAGTGCTAAAGTTAAAGTGTGTTTTACAATTTCGGTGTAAATTGTAAGAGTGTTATCGAGCAGGAAATAAGTCTCGATCGGATTGTACTTGTATTCCTTAGTGAATATCCTTCTCGCGGTTTCGAGAGGAAGGGGTGACGTAGGAGTTTTATCTCCGAACATCCATAAAATCTGTCTTGTTATTAACTGTCTGCCGGTTTCATTATCTAACCGATCCATACCGCTATAACCGACTTAATCCTATCCAAGCCGAATTTCCAGATTACCGAAGCCGACCCATCAAATCTTAAACCTCCATTATACAATACCGATTCTGCCTATCATACAAGTGTGCCGCTTCAACCTGAAAGCAAACCTCTTCCGTGCTTGAACCTAGTTCAAGGGTTTGTGACAGGTTGTGTAGTATTGAAACCCCGGTGTTAATCTCTAACCGGATTAACCACCACCCTTCGAGTGAAAACCGCTAACCGGTCCAACCCCCGGTCCTCCAGCGGCTACCTAGATCCTAACAATTGGTATCAGAGCAGTTAGTTTCAATACTCAAGCAAGCATGTTTCAAGATAGGCCTCCAATGCTAGAAGGTGATGACTTTGCCAACTGGAAGGCACGCATGCACCTGCACCTAATCACCTTGGATGATGAAATGGAGTCCATTCTGACCGAAGGACCGATATTCATTGATAAGGACAGAAAGGAATGGACGGCTGAAGATAGGAGAAGAAACAACCTGGATAATCATGCTAGAAACCGGATCTCCAACAGTGTGGACAGAAACACATACTGCAAGATCAGAGACTGCCAAACCGCAAAGGATACATGGAACACGGTTATCCAGATCTTTGAAGGAAATGAAAGAACAAAGGAGAACAAGATAATGGTGGCCACATAGAAGTTTGAAAGCATCAAAATGAAACCAGGAGAAACTATGAAGGAATACAGTGACCGGTTCACTGGTGTGTTGGATGAATTAGCAACTCTGGGCAAGAAGTATGACAACAAAGAGGTTATTATGAAGGTTTTGAGATCTCTTCCAAGTGCTTGGGATATAAAGACAATGGTAATGAGGGAATCAAAGAGCCTACGTAAGATGAAACTATACGATGTATTCGAAGATCTTAAGGCATATGAGTTCGAGATGAAATCTAGAACTGAAGAGGAAGTCTCGGCCTCAACATCAACCAGAGCACTGATCACATCCACAGAACCGGCTGCACCTACTCCTGCACCTACACCGGCACCGATTCCTGCACCTGCACCGATCAGAACCGCCGAACAGTTCACCGAGGATGCCATGGCAATGCTTGCACAGAAGTTTGGGAGGTTCATGAAAAGAAGCCAACCTACGAACAATTACTATGGTGACAAATCCAATGTAAGATGCTATAACTGTAACTGTTTGGGACATTTTAAGTGGGAATGCAGGAAACCAAGGAGAGATACCCAAAAACCGGATTACCAAAATAACAGAAACAATTATCAACAAACCGGTGAAGGAAGTGAGGTACCGAAAGCACTGATAGCCGACGATGGAGGAAGTCTATGGGCTTGCAGTGATAATGACGATGAACTCACATGTCTCATGGCAAATGAGGAACAGGTATTTGACTCTCTTTGTGAGGAATTTACTAAAGATGAGTTATACAATGCATTGAATGACATGGTAGAAGAATATAAGAACTTACTAACCATGCTACCTAAGCAACTCAACATTAAAGCCGATCCTATAATACCTATTCCAACAGAACCAGAGGTACTCATCATAACCGAACCGGAGGTCATACAATCTGATGATACCCATACTCTAGAAACCGAGTTAGATTCTAAGACCGAACAACCTAGTGAACCGACTAGAGAACTAACCAAGGAAGAGAATGCCCGACTTCAATATAAGATGGCCGCTTATAAGAGATCTAGTGATATAGTAAAGAATATGAATAAACACTACAGGCACCGTCGTTGTAAGCGTGGCCTTGGATACACAGGGAATAGCTCTAAAGACCGAAAACCCATAGAGAAAGCAAGGCTTACAAAAGGAAACCTCCCCTTTATAAAATTTCTTAAGAGCACCTGTACAGCTGAAGAAGAGGAAACCGCATACTATAGGGAAGAGAAGCTAAAATACGATTATGTCGGTCCAACCGATTCATGGCTTGACCCTGAGAAAAGAAAAGCCGAAATCCTCAGATATAAGAAAAACTTCCCGAACCACGTAGGTCAAACCATAGATCACCAAATCAACGACCATCACCATTTAGGACATTTGAAGGAAAACCGAAATACACCAGACCAAGTGTAAAAAGGACAGTTAAAACCTTAGCAAAGAAGACCGTCCGGTTTATCAAGGTCTGGATACCTAAGGGACTAATCGCATGTGGACCCAAGTAAATGTAGGTACCAAATAGTTGTAAATATGTACTTTTTGCAGGATCCAAAGAAGCGGCTAGGAAACTCTGAATGGTTCTTGGACAGCGGTTGCTCCAGGCACATGACCGGAAATAGCAATTTGCTAACCGACATCAGATCAGTAACCGGTGCTCTAATCACCTTCGGTGACAACTCAAAAGGTAAAACTGTGGGCAAGGGTAAGATTGTCCATGGTAATCTAACTATTGATAATGTACTTCTAGTTAAAAACCTACGCTTTAATCTACTTAGTATTAGTCAGATGTGTGATGCCGGATACACGGTAGAATTTCTTAAACATGCATGTTTAGTTAAGAACTCTCAAGGCATAGTACTACTAACCGGAAATAGGATAGGTAACATCTATAAGGTAGACTGGAAAACTAGAATAGAATATCCTATATGCATGATAGCTAAGACTGATCAAACCTGGCTATGGCACAAGAGACTAAACCATCTAAACATGAAAACCTTAAACTACATTCGCGGTAAAAAGTTAGTTGAAGGCATTCCTGATATAGTATTTAACCAGGATAAGGTTTGTTCAGCATGCCAAATGGGTAAACAAACTAGGTCATCATTTAAGAGCAAAGGAAACATCCAATCTAGCCGATGTCTAGATCTTCTTCACATGGATCTATTTGGACCGATTCAGGTCATTAGCCTAGGAGGTATGCTTTACACCATGGTAGTTATTGATGATTATTCTAGATATACATGGGTAATATTCTTACCATCTAAACGTGAAACGGTATCAAACCTGATCACACTTCTTAAGCGTTTGCAAAATGAGAAATCAACTCGCATTAACAGCATTCGAAGTGATAGAGGTACATAATTTACCAATAGCACACTAACTGCATATCTTGATGAATCCGGCATTAGACACGAGTTGTCTAGTGCTAGGACTCCTCAACAAAATGGCCTAGCCGAGAGAAGAAACCGGACTCTCAAGGAAGCCGCACGGTCTATGATAGCCGATTCCGGCATTGCTCAGAAATTTTGGGCTGAGGCTATCAACACTACATGCTATACACAAAACCGGTCTTTGATAAACAAATTTCACAACAAAACACCGTATGAGGTTTATTTTAACAGAGTTCCCAAACTTAAGTACCTCAGGATTTTCGGTTGTAAATGTTATATTCATATAAATGGTAAAAACCAACTCGCTGTTTTTGATGCAAAAACCGATACCGGAATCATGTTAGGATACTCAGCGGTAAGTAAAGCATATAGAGTATACAATAATAGAACTGCAACCATGGAGGAAACAATTCACGTTGTTTTCGATGAATCGGTTGAAAGCAATACTGCTTCATGCTTTGATCTACACAACAGATTGGAAAATAACGATATTCATTCTGACAGTGAAGATGAGATTCCGGTCTTCAGGCGGTTTGTCCATGACCAAATGGGTAATATTGAAACCCAGCCGGATCAAGCTGTTCCACAACAGGAAGCTGACACTTCGGTCCAAACCGAGGAAGTCGGTCGGTCTGACAACTTCGTTCAGCCTACCGACATGTCTAGCCTTGATCAAATAACCGGTAATTTGGTAGACATCCCTGAGCTGAATCTCAGAAGAAACAGTAAACATCCTCCTGAGCAAATTATAGGTGACCCTTCAGAACCTGTTCGAACTAGGAGTCAACTTCTGGAAGGATATTTTAACTCAGCTTTCATATCCCAGATTGAACCGAAAAGAATAGATGAAGCATTGTCAGATCCAAATTGGATCTTGGGAATGCAAGAAGAGCTAAACCAGTTCGAGAGTAGTAAAGTCTGGTATCTAGTTCCCAGACCGAAAGATCAATTGGTCATAGGAACAAGATGGGTATTCAGAAACAAACTCAATGAGGACGGTTTGGTCACGAGGAACAAAGCCAGATTAGTGGCTCAAGGTTACAAACAGGAAGAAGGCATTGATTTTGAAGAGTCATTTGCTCCTGTAGCCAGGATTGAAGCCATTAGGATTTTTCTTGCTTTTGCAGCTTTCAAAAACTTTAAGGTTTTTCAAATGGATGTTAAGAGTGCATTCTTGAACGGTGACCTACGTGAGGAAGTGTATGTTGAACAACCACCCGGTTTTAAAAATGCTGTATTTCCAAACCATGTATACCGACTGAACAAAGCTTTATACGGTCTAAAGCAAGCACCTAGAGCCTGGTATGATACACTAACCACATTTCTATTAGAACATGATTTCACCATCGGTTCGGTGGATAAGACATTGTTCAAATTTGAAAAGAAGGAACATATCCTACTTGTTCAAATCTATGTAGATGATATCATTTTTGGCTCAACCGATCCTAAATTATGTGATAAGTTCTCAAAAATGATGACTGACAAGTTTGAAATGAGTATGATGGGAGAATTAAGTTTCTTCCTAGGTCTTCAGGTTAAACAACTCAAGGAAGGAACTTTCATAAGCCTACCTAAGTACACCAAGGAGCTATTAAAGAAGTTCGGAATGGATACTTGCTCCTCGGCGGCTACTCCAATGAGCTCATCAGTTAAATTGGACAGAGATGATGAAGGCCAATCGGTAGACCAGATTGCATACCGGGGCATGATCGGCTCTCTCCTATATCTAACAGCAAGTAGACCGGACATCCTGTTTGCAGTCGGTGTATGTGGAAGATTCCAAGCAAATCCAAAGCAATCCCATTACACAGCCGCAAAGAGGATACTGAAGTATCTGAAGGGCACACCTGATGTCGGCCTGTGGTACCCAAAGGACTCGTCTTTCAATCTAACAAGTTACTCAGATGCAGACTATGCAGGCTGTAAGATTGACAGAAAGAGCACCAGCGGAACATGTCAGTTCCTTGGTGACCGGCTTGTTTCATGGCATAGCAAGAAGCAGACATCGGTGGCCACGTCCACTGCAAAAGCTGAATACTTGGCGGCCAGAAGTTGCTGTTCTCAACTCCTCTGGATACAACAACAGCTGAAGGACTTCGGTGTCATAGCCGAAGAGTCCCCAATATTCTGTGACAACACAAGTGCCATAGCGATCACCTACAATCCGGTTCTCCATTCTAGAACCAAGCACATCGACATACGACATCACTTCATCCGGGAACATGTCACGCTGAAGCATATCCGGCTGGAGTACGTATCGACCGATCAACAAGTAGCCGATATCTTCACAAAACCTCTACAGGAAGCTAAGTTCTCTCAATTCAGACTTACTCTCGGCTTAACCGACATTAATCAGATCCTTCCTAAGGATGCTTAAAGGGAAATCGGTTCAGACAGATAAAACCGGTAATTCTTCCTAAGCTGTTGAATTTCGAATCCTCAGGGTGTCTATGGAAGAACCGCCCAGTTCATCAGATAGAGTAAACCGACCGGCTACTTGGTGGATACACCAATTAACCGCATCGGGATGAACAACTGATGACTGACCGGTTTGGAAGTAGGTCATTCTAGATTATTTGAATTTCACAGAAGTGGAACAACTATCAACGCTTGTAGATATCTGTTCTGAAACATTGCCTTTTCAGAGTAACTGGTCGCGCCTAAAAAGACGTGAAGATCTTTTGATATCTTTCACAGTCCAGGCCTATGACCGACACCTAGACTGCAAACATGCCTATTTTATGCAATATCTATTATCCTGCCGTTAATACTCATCATTTCATTTATTGCCTGGACAATAGGATAGTCCCTAAACTAGTATTTAAGTGAAGCAAACATTCACCACAACACTCACAAGTCACAAGAACACCCTCTCACTAAGGCACAAAATGTCTCAGTTTCCCAACATCCTTCAAGTTGATTTTCAATCCTGTTCTTCCACAGAACAGTATGAGGTATACAAAATGATAAAATCTTTGGAGGAAACCAGCCTTGAGAGTTTCCTATGTGCTAAGCACTCCATCTATTCGGACTCCGTTCTGGAGTTCTTCCACAATGCAAGGGTGTTTCGGGGCACCCCCCACTTTGACACCCACATCCAGTCCAAGGTGGGAGGCATTGTCTTCGACTTCACTGAACGGGACTTTGCGAGGTGTCATAGCCTGCCAAGGCACGGGATGGCAGATCTGGACATCCCTGGGGATGTAAAAGCTGAGGTATGCGTGGACTTTTCCCGGTCTGACGAACCGGTTGAGGACCATGGAGCAAAATCATGTTTGAGAGCTGAATATCAACTTCTCAATGATGTGATCGGGAAGAGCATTTTTGGTAGGGATGTCACCAACACCTACAATGTCTCAACATTCAACATGATGGCGGCCATCACCACTGGATCACCGGTCAACTGGTCCAGGGTGCTCTTTGACATCCTTATCTGGATGATCGGCATCCAATCAGTCGGTTTCATTCCCCAGCTGAGCTGTCTCCTCGTAGAGCTTGGAGTACCGACCTGTCCCGACGAAGGTCTGAACCAAGCTCAGGTGCTCACCAAAGAAGTAACCGACCCATTCTATAGGCGGTTCGAGAGAGCCTGGAGGAGAAGAAACCGCCAGAACGGTGATGTCAACACCTTTGCACCCTAAGTCACTCCTTCCTACATCCGGTCATTTTGCTTCATGCACCGGGTGTATTCTTGTCCAACTCAAGTTTGATCGTTTCGGCCTCATCTATGTTTCCTTCGGCTTTATTTGTGTCTTCTTTGATTTCATGTTTCCTTCATCATTCCTGAAAGCCATTTTCGGCATTGTATCTGTTATTTTCGGCATCTATCTAATTAATCTCGGTTATGTTCAAGTGCATTTAATGAGATAATTCCAATCAATGAAATAACTCCCAACCACCCGCACATTTAATTTCCAACCAAACTGGTTACTTCCCAACCAACACTTACCTAGGGCTTTGCAAATTTGCCACTTCCCCATGCGCCTTGAAAAGGGAAAGATTCTTTTCCTTAATAAAACAAAACTGACCATCAATGCTTAGATTTTCCCTCCAAAACCGATCCTATATAAGGAGCCATTCTCTACTCATTTTATCACATCCGAAAGAACAAGATCACATCTGATATTCTTGAATCCCGTCTCTCTCTCAAATACCGAAATCATGCCGAGCAGAACTCTGGGAAACTTTCTATGCATCGATTTCGACTCTTGCACGGACATAAGGGATTGTACTACTAAGCAGAGAATCATGTATGACTCTCTCGTTGAAACCGGTCTTCAACCGTTTCTTGAAGAGGCCGGTCCTATTCTTCTAGATGATGTCAAGGCCTTCTTTCGAA